>NC_141550.1:74420000-74572500 GCF_021556685.1 Rattus norvegicus
GTGCTGGGCCTGGAACTCTCTGAGCTCCACTTAGGAATCGCTGCACAGCGCCCTCAGGAGGCCACCGACATGATGCAGAAACACGAACTATGACTGGGCCACTGCTGGGCGGACCAGGCGGCCGTGGCCTGGATTCACTTTTTAAAGAAGACAAGAGCCCTCGAGATGGTGGCTCTAGGCCTTGGTGACCCAAGTTTGGTCCTCTGGACCCACACGGTATAAAGCGAAAACAAATTTCCTCCCACATGGTTCTGTTGACTTTGAATGCCGAGACAGACTGAAATCCTGGCCCCCTGACTCAGTTCCCCAAATCCATACTTTGTATTAATGATAACAAGCAGTCTGCCCAGTCGCTGAGTAACTCTGCTTTGGACAGTTCATCTAGGAACACGCCTGTGTACAGGTGAAGCCTCGTATCTTATTTTATCTAGGTGAAGATATAGCATGATCATGTCAACTCAAAAACACTTAATTAGGGCTGGCTTACAGTTCAGAGGTTCAGTCCATTACCATCATGGCAGGAAACATGGCAGCATGCAGGTAGGCATGGTGCTTGAGAAGGAGCTGAAACGTCTACATTCGGATCAGCAGGTAGTGGGAAGAGAACTGGTTTCCCTCTCAGAAAGCCCTGGAATGGTCCACTGACCACGAATCAGTTTGGAGGTCACTTCGCCCCACCTATGGTACCCTGCCTAGTTACCAGTGTGCAAATTCTGCCCCAATTGTTTGAATTCTGCTCCCAGTTGTTTGCAAGGCATATAACTCCTTGTTAGAGTCCGCTCAGGGTTGTCTCTCTGAAAGGGAGTCCACCCCAGCATGTTGGAATAAAGGGGTTCAGATCAGACCTCACAAAAGTACCAGTAAAAAAAAAAAAAAAAAGAATCAGACTCAAGACCTGAGTCTGCAAATACGTCTACCAGCTCAGCCCTGGTGAGGGCCCAGGTATTAGAAAAGTGTGAGTTCTAGTTGCTCCTGTCATCTCCTAGTTGGTTGGACATGGGCAGTATATAATTAGCTCCCTGAGAGAGATCACAGGACCAACTAAATAGAATAAACACAACGAAAGCCAGTAACAATGTTAAACATCCAATGACCGGCCATCAGGGACTAGGAGTGCTCCATCCATCGAGATGGGTCAAAGTCTTGTTAATTTCCGTGGGCCATTGGCCAGCACTTGGATACAAAGTATAATTGTGTAATGTGAGTCTCTCCTTATTGACTTATTGATAGTGGCTGCTCCGGGCAGCAGAGGACATTTGTGTTCATGCAGGATGTGCGTAGTGTCTGCTTCCAAAGAGTCATAACCATCTTGGTGACCAGACGTAGGTTAGCAGGTCTCACATGCAACATGGAAATGAGAGCTAAAGCAAAGAATGGAGAGGCAAAAGCTCGGGCAGAACTTGCTAAGTCAAAGGTCTCTGCAGAAGAGAGGGCGTGAAAAGCAAAGCTTTAAGCAGAGATTGTCATCGGACAGATAGCGTATGAGGGCCCCAGATCATGTACTTCAAAGGAAGCTTCTCCCACCTCCTTGGCTCCTCTGGCCACAGGTAATGTAATAAATACCATGGTATCTGTCAATTTGTCCTAGCTTTAGAGGTGACAACATCTAGTGCAAGTGTGTATGATGGTCTTGCCATTACCATCCAGAATGCCTTCGCCCACAAATAGGATTGCATTTAAGGGGTGATTAGAACGGAATGGGGATAGGTGGTGCTTGTCTGAATGTAATCTAATGGCACTATTCATTTCGTGGAGTCTAATTACCAACTCTATAATTACACTACTCAAGACAATCGTTTTAGTGATGGTTTTATTAAACTAACTTGAGACAATTTTTGTGCCAACATGAGCAGAACACATGGAATTTAATTTCAAAACAGGGGCGAAGGAAGGTTACCCAGGAGAAGAAAACCTCACAGGCTGCACGACAAGAGTTCAGAATTGCGGTAGAGCAGAGGGCACCTGGGAAGGGGAAGGCACACACCGGGTGGGAGAGAGCTGCTCATCGAAACTCACTCATTTGGATTTCCCTGGGAAGAACCGACGGGAAGTTTCTAGATGCCAACTTTCAGACTCTGTGGACCTGAAATGATTCCTTCTTGCATCTTGTATAGGAAACTACTTCCCAGGTAGTCCCCCAGACTAGCCCCAGAGGCGCCACACTGGAATTTGTTTGAAGTACAACAGCTCACATTGTCCAAACTGTGCTAGAGTCTGCCACCTAAAACTATCCCCCAGGTGAGTACTTGGCTGCTTCAATGTGAGGAGGAACGTTTTTCAGTGTAGCCTGTAGGTGGCCAGCTTGTAGTTGCTGGTTGAAGTTTCCATACCATTCAATAAAATTTAAAACCATGTGTGCATAGTAAGATAAAGAAGAAACATAATACCTCCATTCTGACCATCCTGGGAGGATTACCTACTCAAATTATGGAGAAGTCTTCTCTAGACTCTAGATAGGAAAATAATTTCACATTTTAAGCTCCCTACAGATAAAGCCTTGAGCACCAGGCTGTGTTGGAGCACACCTTTGATCCCATCACTGGGGTGGGGCAGAGGCAGGAGGATATCTGTGAGTCTGAGGCCTGCGTGCTTGACAATGCTATGTCCGGGACAACTAGGTCTACACAGAGAACTCTGTCTAAAAACACAAAACAACCAAGCAAAGCACACATGCAAAAGAGAGGGTTTTGGCGTTCGCTCACATTCTATCATAGAGGTGTAAAATAGATTGCTAAAAGCCAACCATGAGTTTCATTGTTGATGTTATAAGAATAGACGGCCATCTGATAGCTTTTGCGCTTAAAACATTTCCCCAAGATTCCCGTCCTAGAAGATGAATCTATTTGAAGCTTTTTGTAATGACGATGTCTACCCATGATGTTCTTTGAAATAAGGTCAAGATGAAAAGGAACATGTGGATTCTTCATTTCCTGGAGGTCTCTTAAAAGAAACTCACTTTTATTGCCTTTAATTGTGTGTGTGTGTGTGTGTGTGTGTGTATGTGTGTGTGTTTGTATGTGTGTATGTGTGTGTGTGTTTGTATGTGTGTATGTGTGTGTGTTTGTGTGTGTGTTTGTGTGTGTATGTGTGTGTGTTTGTGTGTGTGTTTGTGTGTGTGTATGTGTGTGTGTTTGTGTGTGTATGTGTCTGTGTGTGTGTTTGTGTGTGTGTTTGTGTGTGTATGTGTGTGTATGTGTGTGTGGTGTGTGTGTGTGTGTGTGTGTGTGTGTGCATCTTTGTTTGGGAAGGCCCACGTGAGTAGTGCAGGTACCTGCAGGGCTCACGTGCTCAGGTCACTCTGTATAAGTACCACACGCTAACGGATTGCGCCACTGGAGCTCCATCAGGTCACTCTGGATCTAGAGTTACAGGGGGTTGTGCACGGCCTCCCAACATGGCTACTGTAAACTGAACTTGAATCCTCAGTAAAAGCGTTACTTCTAATTGTGGTTACCTTCCAGTCCCTTTCCTAGGGCTTTATTGGGAATTATGTATCTATCTCTCTCTTCCCCCTCCCCGCCTCTCATACACACGTATGTGTGTGTTCATATATGTGCATGTACATGTGTTCCATGCATGCACAGGTAGAGATCAGAATTCAGAGTCAGGCACCTTCCTCAATAACTTGTTACCTTATTTTTTTTAATGGAGGAGCTTTATATTTTTATGGTTTTATTTTTATTTTATGCGTACTGGTTGTATTGGTGCTTTGCCTACAAATATGTCCCTGGGAGGGTTTCAGATCTCCTGGAACTGGAGTGACAGCCAGTTGTGGGCTGCTATGTGGGGGCTGGGAATTAAACTCACGAGCTTCCATTCATTTCCTTTTTGGAAATAACCACACAGTTAGGTCTTTACAGGGCAATTCAATTGCATCATTGGGATTAGCAAGACTAATGTGTATGAAATGATGGTGAACCTTGGAGCTCGACTCTAATGGGTTAACGTCTGCCTCTAGTTCTAAGCTATGGGATGTAGTATAAATTATTACTGGCCCCTTTGGGGTCATATTCATCTCATTTATAAAATTGCATTAATAAGGTCTCCCTCCCCTAATTAACGATTATACAGTATAAGAGATATTGCAATGCCAACACAAGAGAGAGGGCTTGGGAAGGGGGGTGAAGGAGGGGATCTTGATATGATCCGCTGCTGCTTTTCCAGGTACACATGCTGATCCTGTGTTCACCATTCATCTGCTGGCTGAAATAGCATCCTAAATGCAGCCCCCTCCCTTGTCTCCTATCAGTCCCGCTCTCACAGATCTCTTGCCCACCCCATTATTCCCTCTCCTCTTCAGAGGAGGGGAAGCCCAAGCCTTGGGTCCCACCCCACCCTGAGACATGTAGTCCTAGCAGGCAGCTTTGTTCTCATGAGAGCCAAAAATCACCCTTAAGGACTATGTCTTTAAAAGTGCATTGGACTTCATTTGGAGGAATTGAGCTTGGTTCATTTAGAGAAATTGAGCTTGGGTTCATTCGTCTTCCATGAAACACAAAACATCAGGAAAGAAATTGCAGCCCTCTTAAGATCGGCGTTCATCAATGACAAGCCCCCAGCTCAGAGGCTGATGCCTAGCTTCCTCCTCGGTGACAGAGGCCAGTGAATGGTACTCACTCAGATTACAAAAATGATGCTGTTATTAAATTTCATCACACATGTTCACGGAGGCTGGAGGAAGGCAGCGTCACCTGCCAATGGCAGGTATCTTGCAAACAAATTAGTTATGAGACCTTCAGCATCTGGTCTGGGAATTCTTGCACTCACTTCCTCCATGATTTTCAGAACATCTTATGACAAACACCCGCCATCCCAAACCAGGAATGGAGCTGATACAGAAAAGAAAGCCAGCTCACCGGCATCCTCCCTTTGGTATTCGAGACGCATTTGTTTCATCTACTGTGACATTCATTAAACGCCAGGAACAAGGAAACAAAATGAAACAGACCTCTGTCAGGAGCTCAGCTGAGCTGCAGAGAGCTAGCTGTCAAATGCAGAGGAGTTCATTATATCTAAGCTGGAATGAAAGAACTAAGCCTTTAACCACTTACTGGGCTGGTCCAAGCAAGGGGTTCAGGTTGGGGAAGGCTGGTTGGTGTTTTGTTGCAGCCTTAAGAAAGCATGTTGGAGTCAGGTGGGTCAGAGCCAGAGTGGGAGTGCTCTACACTGCTGTGGCTCTCTCAACAAAAGGTGTTTGAACAGATCCTAAGGCTGGAGGGTGGGGATGAGGGTGTGAGCAGGAAAGCTACTATGGAAAAGTAGTGAGTCAAACCACCGGGTAGGGTGATGGCAGGGGAGTGTCTGTGGTCCCCAACTCCTGCTCCTTTTCAGAAGCAAAGGTGGCAGGGGATCTGCAAAGGCCTTGGTTGGAGGTCCACATTGGAGACGAGGTCACTGGGTAAGGAATATGGAATTGTATAAAGGTACGGCCCTCAGAAAGGGCGGAGTCCTCGCACTAATATGCAAGTCTCATGTCTCAAGCCTGGTGTGGAAAGCACCTCTCCCCTCCAGACCTGAAGTTTTGAGGACAGACTTGGGGATTGTCTTTAGTGAGGCTAGAAAAAGTACTTATGACTTTGACCTGGGAAGAACCTCAACCTTATTTCCTAACTGCGTGATTGCGATCAGACTCCCGAAGTCCTCCAGTGCACCAGTTCCCTCATTCTGTAAATTATGCAGAATCGTTCCTTCCAGACTGCAATTACTAAATTAGCACGTGCAAAGTGCTTTTGTAAGTTTTCCTACAGAATGTTAATGAGTTTGGCACAAGTAGTAACTCTCTTTGTAGTGTTACGATATTAATGGGGGGGGCATTTTCTTTCTTCCATATCTCCTTCATCTCTTTATTTCTTCTTTTGCCAGTAAAGACAGGCTTTTATTAGGAGTTATGAAGCACACACACACACACACACACACACACACACACACACACACACACCCCACACCATAACACAGACACACCATAACACACACACACACACACACACACATTGAGAGAGAGAGAGAGAGAGAGAGAGAGAGAGAGAGAGAGAGAGAGAGAGAGAGAGAGAGAATGCAGAGAAAAACACCCTTCACAAATCAGAAAGGGCTAGGGCTTTTAAAGTCCTTGAAGGGACTCCCCCCTCCCCACCTAATTTAGGCTTTGTCACTTTGACGATTAGGACAGCTGATTGCCTACAACTGTTGTACATGTCCTGATCCAACCTTGATTGGCCTACAACCTTTATGTCCCGATGAAGCCTTGAACTTGTTGACCCTGTCAGCCAGAGGAGAAAAAGCCCACAAGGTCTTTGTTTTCCAAAGCAGCTAAGCTTTTGTTTTAGGTCAGGAAAAAGCCCCCATCTCAGCAGTTCACAGGCTTCATCACCTGGTCATGTCCCCTACCCTGAATTGCTCTCTGTCTTTCTATCCTGGAAACTGGATATTGTTGGACAATCCCACACAAATGACCTAAGGGGCTGAGATTCTGATGTTTGGTTGTAACCCAAAAAAGTGAGATTTTAGACTTCACTCTTTTCATAATTTTAGTGAGTGAACGGACTTTACTTGTTCATTTCCTTTTTTAAAAAGTTATTTTATTATTTTTAGTTATATGGGCATAGGGTGAAGTAAGTGTGCACATGAGTGTAAATGTGGATGTCTGAGAGAACTGTGGAGAGTGTCGTATGCCCTGAAGCTGGAGTAACATCCAGCTGTGAACTACCCAAAGTGGGTATTGGGACCTGAACTCAAGTCTTACAGAAACACAATATCCTCTTACCTTCTGGGTCCTACCTCCAGCCCCCCGCCCTCTATTTCCTTATGGCTTAGTTTTTTCTATTGTGTTGTTCTTACTCCTTTCAGGCCTTAAATTTTGGCTTTTGTTTTCTAGTTTCTGGAATCTGACATATCTTGTAATTAAAAGCAATGGTTTGGGATAGATTGATGTGTGGCTCATGGGGAAAAAAAAGAAAAGAAAACCAAACCCAAAACCCAATGGGTATGTACTTTGGCTTGAGTAAAGCCAAATTAATCATGACAAAGAAGTAAGACTATGTATGAATTATCATTATTTCACTATTTAATTATTTAATTCTTTTACAGCACAAAAAGAGACCATGGCATTACTTCCAAAACAATACAGTGTCCTTGAACAAAAGAAATACAGAGATTTTTGTCCAGGGAGTTTATGAATATTTATATAGGAAAGCACTTTGAAGTTGGACCAAGCATAGTTAGTTACTGAGGTCCATTACTGGGTATGTTCAACTTAAGGTGACAATGGAAGACATATTCCTGAACATTTTGAGTTCAAGGTCATTGAGAACATGTGCAAGAAGGGGTTAAAAGGATGGACATGAAATGGGCATATTTAACTTGCATTGCAAAGAGGATGGGCATGTCTACATCTAAGTATGCTAGGACTCTAAGTTTGAGCTGCAACCTTCTGAAAATATGCTAATGTGGGAATTTGCACACAAGTGTCTGTCTCACATAACTACTAACGATCCCTCCACCAGAGTCTACCTATTCCTGTAGAAAGGCTCCTTGACAGTCCATTAGGTACCCCATGATCAGCTGTGCTAGGTTTTGAGGAAACCAAGAATATTCATTCATTTGCAGAAGTCATCTGAGACTTCTGTGTTTAAGTGTATTTGTCTGGGACCAAACACAACAGCTTAGTTGTTATATATTCTGAGTGAAAACATAGAATGCTCCCCTTCTTTTTTTAGAAGGATTCAAATAATGCTTTGGAATTCATATGGAAGATTCCTTGCCTGATGTGAACCTTTGGTCATATTACCCCTTGAATATTTCTAAGAGAGCCAAGTGCTTTCAAAATCATCTGATTTTTGAATATTGTGGTGATCTTTTGTCTTTTGAATTAAAGCCTATTTTCCTTTGCCAGGGGCATATAGTGAGGTCATGGTACTGAGAAAGAAGAGACTCAGTTTGGCTGCTACGTTGTCCCCAGAGCCCTCACACAGGCCACTCAGTTTTCACATGTATCTATAGTTACAAACAGCTGTGTAAGTTGCAGATCTTAGGGCAGTATGAGAACAGTTCCCTCTCAAGAAACTAGGAAGAGCTTCAAGATGACAATAGCAGAGGAATAAGCCAAACACATGCCCCTGCTCTGCTCCCTGTCTAAGCTGCCCATCGTGAACCTGCCTCTGCCTGAGTTCTTTCTCATTCCTAGGTTTCAGCTACATTTATCTGCAGACTATGTGTGGGATGTTCTTTGAGCCTTCCAGTGGCGTAGGTGGCCAGTGGGTTGAGAAGTGTGTTCCACCTTTAATAGCAGTGACACTGTCACCAAGCAACACAGCAATATCACTTTGTGTCATCGTTTTCTTTCAAGTTCATCACCTTGGAAACAACGCTCATATATAGGAGTAGGGAATAAGTCCTTCTGAGCCAGCCAATACTTGGCCGATTTGATTCTTGCCTCCCTGTTTCCATGTACTTTCATGCTCTAAGAGTTCATGATCACCTGAATGGGATTTCTCTCGTTTTAAGTCATGTCTGGAAAGAAAACAAAGAGAGTTATAAAATAAACAGACATCTGACTATTACTATTCAACAGATACAAATCATGTATGTTTCCAAAGTAATGCCTGGGGCTATAGTAATTACCAAAAATGTAGCAGACAGAACTGTGGTTGTGTGGACTGCATAAGAAGTTTTTGGGGGCAATGAACATCAAATAGAGAAAAAGGAGGCGGCGCATAATCAATTGTTTGGTCTTGTAGTATGAAACACAACATTAAGGAAATCCCTAACGACAGAATTGGTGGTGAGATGGGAGAGCAGCGGGGACTCATGAGACTATTCACAAAGGGGAGAGGGTTTGCAGTGCTTCTGGAAGATGTCAAGAAAGGAAAGAAAGATGCTCCAATGAACACTGAGACATTTTGAGAGTTAGTTTAAGCTCCGGTGCAGTGTGGCACCATATTTATAGCTTGGTCTTAACGGAATAATTAGAGTTAGAGGTGGGCGAGCTAAGAATGGAGCTCAAGGGTTCTTGTTGACTTTGAAAGGTTGTTCTATAGAGATTAAAGTGATCTCAGCCATTCAGTAGGAAGGTTTTTATTTGTTTTGTCAGCTGAGGACTTATTGGCATAAACACAACCATATAAAAACACAAGTTGTGATAAACACAGTTCACGATGTACCTTCCCATCCCCCAAGCCCAGCCCCTGAGCCCCCTTTTTCAGGAGGGCCAGCCTGGCACCTCCTCAGTGCATCTGGTAGTTGGTGGAACAAGAAAGCTCACACAGCTGACCCTTGAAGTCCAGGTCGATAGTAAAGTCCAAGTCACGATTGTTTTTGGCATTGGGCCTCATTCTAATAGTGCCAAAAATCTCCTGCAGGTCTTCACTGTTAAGTGGTCCTCCATGTAGAGCACAGTCTGTTTCCAGTGTGTGTACGGGGACTCAGGACTGGTAGAGAAGCTGGTCCTCTTGTGGCATCCTTTAGGAGGCAGGCATTGATGACCAGCTGCTTTGGGTCCACCCTGTCCACCAGGGGCTCCTTGATGGCCACATCTTTAATGCAGGACATATCAAAGCCATATACATTCTCCCACCAGTAGATCTTGTCGTCTTTATACTGTCAGTCCTCAATGGCTGTCACTTACAGGGTGGTCTGGTCTGGGAAGATGATGCTATGGGGTGCTAGCCACTTGTCACGAGCATGCAGCATGGTGTTGAGCATGGACTCATTCTGATGTCCACCTGATGATGATGTCCATCTTCTCCACAGGCAGCTTCACCTCCTCCACCTTGCCCTTGATGATGGTCACCATATGGTCTAATGTGTTGGCTTTCACAATCTTCACAGCATAATCAGAGATACTGGTGCATTCAATTCCAATGACCTTGCGGGCCCCGGCCTTGACAGTGAACATGCAGAGGATGCCAGTGCCCGAGCCCACATCCAGCACCACCTTGTCTTTGAAGAGATGCCGATTGTGAAACATGGAGTTGCTGTATGTGACGGTTCATACCTTATCCTTTAGCATCTCCTCATGGATGCCGAAGTGGGCATAGGAGACAAAGTAGTGGTCTTTGGATGTCATGTCCTCAGCGTTGGGTTTCTCACTATTTCTACTTGTTCACAGGAAACCTCCATGATGCAGTTCGCGGCCTCGTCTGCTGCCATCTTCACCCAAGTCCTATGGCTTCCGAGATGCACCCCCCCCCGACCTTAATTTCCTCTCCAGTAGAAAGGTTCTTAAGCTTCCTAGTGGTGGGACACTTTTATATAGTTCTTCATGTTGTGGTGACTCCCAACCATCAACCTATCACATTGCTACTTCATAACTTTGCTACTGTTATGAATTGTAATGTATATATCTGATATCCTATATACAACCCCAAAAGGGGTCGTGATCCACAGGTTGAGAACCACTGCCAGTTCCCTCTTCTGAAGACAGTTCCAGAATGCACAGCTTTATACTGGACTCACATTTTACAGAGAACATTCGTGGGCTATAGAACAAAGTGGTAATGGTGGCATTGTGCTAGGAGGATAAACTGGGTACCACTTTAGAGGAAAAGGACAACCAAATGAGAGAAGTCAATGGGATGGTAATGCATATGGTAGGACAATATTTTAAAAACAGGTTAGATGGAGTCAACACTATGGTCCATTTATGGCATAGCTCAACATAGTAATGTTTATCACCTTTTCCTTTAACTCTTTAGGGAAGTTCTAGGTCATCCAGAGGAGGAGAAAATGGTATGAGCTCTGCTACATAAATGGGGAGTTGGGTCAATCGTAACTGAATATTTTTGCAGTTTCAGACATTGATGGATGGAAGTGAACCTTGAACTCCCCCAATCAGGCTTAATCAGGGGACCTATATACAGGACTAAGCCTTTGCAAACCAGACTAGCAAATGCCCATGGCTGCTTGTGATGTCTGTGCCTATTTTCTTCAGTGGCAATACCAAAGCTGAAGTAGAAAAAAATCAATTCTCATTATTCAGACAGCTATGTTGTTATAGGCTTTAAACTGTCTACCAAGGCCTAGAGAAATTTGTTCACAGTTACCTGATGACTCCCACTTCCTTTCAATATCTTTCCCTTCTATATATAAAGATACCTAGAAATTTAATATTCTGAAAACAAACTTATTATCGGATGATTTTGTGTTGTAAAAATGGTGATACTTTTTCTTAAAAATGAAAGTATTTTTTTAAAAATGTTTTTATTTTTGAGATAGGGTTTTGCAATATAGTCGTGGGTAACCCAGAAATTGCTAGGTAGACCAGGCTGGTCTTGAACTCACAGTGGTTTGGTCTGCCTCTGCTTGGAATTCAAGCAATGAACCACATGCCCAGCTTTTGTTAGTTTGTTTTGTTTTTTGCTATTTTTAGTAATACCAGAAGGCCAAGAGAGGTGGCATTTGATAATGTTTCATGTGGGATCTGAGGGAAGCCTTTTGCTAGTTCAAAAACACAGTGGTTGCAATCTAACTAAGGTCTTCCAATCTACTTCTCACCATGCTATCCATAGCAAATGTCTTTGTCTGTAGCAAATTGTCTGTTGTTCTGATGTTAAGGTCCTTTTCCTTAATTGGTTCTTGATCGATCAATAAAGATGCCAGGGGTCAATTGCTGGGAAGAAGGAAAGAGATGGGACTTCTGGATCCCCGAAGTCAGGCTAAGAGACTCAGGAAGGAAAAAGAGTTTGCCATGCTTTGGAGGGAGTAAAGGCCACCAGCCATGTGAGATTTAGGGTAGATCGGCCATTGTCCATTTCCCCGACTGGGCCTAGGGTAGCAACTAATGCTGAGGGCACATTTGGGGTGCTGAGTTAAGAGTATTAAGAAGGACACACTAGTGGCAGAGATTAGAAGCACCCAGCAATTGAGTCAATAAGGCAGCTTGAAAATAAGTTTGTGTGTGTGTGTGTGTGTGTGTGTGTGTGTGTGTGTGTGTGTGTGTGTGTTTCATCCGCAGATCCAAGGGAACCTGGGCTGCTGCAGGGCTGGCAGTAAGGTCTGCCTGGAGCTTAAACTGCTGGATAGCAAACACTACATGCTTCATTTGTCCTACAATCAATGTTAACAAAATTGACTTTCCACTGAAGATCAACTTTCAGAAGGCTTAGATTATGACATATACCATGTGGCTCTTCTGTCACCAGTGAGATCAGTGGACACTTGTTTTTGATCCAGGGCACCCAGCTTGGAAGCTCAAACGTCTATCACCTGCTTCGCACCCACTTCAGGCCAGGTATGTGTGTCCGGCCCACTGTGACAGAATAGGGAAACCTCATGTGTGGTCATAATTCCTAGGGGTTTTGATCCTTTACTGTTTAACACAATGAAATGCTGAGTTAGGGTTAAGATTGGAAAAATTATCCAATCAAAGCCATCGCTGCCTGGTGGGTCTCACTACTGAGCAGGGAACACGTCCTAGGGAGGTGTGACTGTTTGAAACGGAATTCATGAAGCACGGAAACTCAACATTAACTAGGCCAGCTCCTGGTGGACAGTTCAGAATTATGCTGCCTTGCTCCTCCTCAGCTCTAGATTTGGCTCGATTGTAAATTGCTTAAGGGATGTAAAAATGAATTTGTCAACACCGAGTTGCTGATTTCTAAGTGTTGTCAAGCAGCAGGGGTGACTTGACCTGCCCACCTGCCCAGCAGTGGAGCAGAGAACAAAACTGTAAATATTCAGGGAACCGATCCCTGGAAAAACAGATCATGTGGCGAAGACAGACACGTAGAGAGAATTAGACAGCAAATACACACCAATCCAGCTTAATGGGTTCTCTAAGTTTCACTGGTCAGGAGTGTCTACGCCAAAGACCTAATCATGAGTACTTACAACATTTGCTTATAAGTTGCTACTGTATTTTTTTTTTACTTTCATAGCATATAATTGGTTTTCAGGATGGATTAGTTTGTATTCTGTGTATGTGTCTTCATGGGCCTGAATGTGGGGACAGGTGTACCAGTCAAAACGTGCAGAGCTCAGAGGACAACCTTGGGCGTGGGTCTTTATCTCCCCCTTTGATTGAGGCAGGGTCTCATTGATGTCTTTCTGATCAATACACCAGGCTAACTGGCCTGTGGGCTCCTAAGGACTCTCCTGTCTCCACCTCCCATCCCCTTGTAGGTGGGAGGTCAAAACAGATAAACTCGGTATCCAATGTTTATGAGGGTTCACACACAGTTATATCGGAGGGTTTGGATGGAGGAAAGGGAAGGAAGAACCGTTGTAAATATAAGGTAAGGTAAAGCCTGCAACCCTCACTGCAGTGGTTGTACCCATTGAGCACCCTACCAGCCCGGCTTGTTGCTTTGCTTTCCTATCCTAAACTTCCCCTTTTACCTCGCAACATAATTGTTTCTTGACTAAGTCATCTTCAGTGCTCTAATTTGTTGTCACCTGGCAATAAACGCCATTTTTGCCATTTGCTTCCACGCCCCGAGTTTTAAAGCTTGACTTCTGAGCTCAACACACCTGAAAGATGTTGAGAAAACACCTTGTGTGTCAGGAAAGGAGAATGCCAAATAGATACACAGATGGGTATTTATAATCGGTCACTCACTTCATTTCTAAAAATCTATTTATTTCAATACCGCTAATTATGACCAAATTGCTTTGACCTGATTATTTTGAATTAATTGATCATCTAATTGAATTGTCTTAAGAGTAATGACATCCTCCCTAAAATCATTAAGCTTTGGAGTCTACACATGTTCCTTTGGTGATGAACATCTTTCCTAGCTCAAGTCACCTTCTTCTGATCCTTGGGACATCTGGGTGACTATGTTTGAGTCACACTGGCATCAAGTCAAGTGCTTGGGATGGCATCGGTCTCCAAACTCCAACCTGGCAAAGAACATTCTTTCATACTATTCCACTGAAGAAAAACAGGCAAAAGTCCTGCCCTTGTTAGGGGTTTATACCTATGAAGAGACTTCATGACCAAGGCAACTCTTATAAAGGAAAACATTTAATTGGGACTGGCTTACAGTTTCAGAGGTTTGGTCCATTATCATCATGGCGGGAACATGGCAGCATGCAGGCAGACATGGTGATGGAGAAGGAGCACAGGTTGATCACAGGAGACCTCAAAGCTGGCCCCAATAGTGACACACTTTCTCCAACAAGACCTCACCCACTCCAATAAGACTACACCCCTTAATAGTGACTGTCCCTATGGGTCAAGCATTTAAACATGTGAATCTGTGAGGTCAGTTCTTACTCAGATCACCACAAAGCCCAAAACACACGAACACAGTAGGTTTGACAATAGTGCATTTTAGACAATTGTGCAAGGGTGGTTGTTTTGACAACCCCTGGTTTGCATCTAATGTTCTGACTTCAGTATCCACTCCTTGCTCAAGCATAAGCTTGCGGTACACTGGTATTCACTGGTTCATTCATTCACTTGTTCTACTGATGCTAACTAAGCACCTACCATGACCGCTGTGTGTAAGTGTATAAACATATATGTATAGATGGATCTGAGGAAACAGTTCAATGGTGTGGCATACTTCCTTCCTAAGACCCGAGTTTGACTCCCAGTGTCAGTATAAAAGGTGGGTTTTATGACACATATTCGTGTTTTACGGCTGTCAAAAGGGTAGAGAAGTTGATACAGAGCAAGAGAATCTCTGTGACTCACTGGCCAGTGAATCTAGCCTAATTAGTGTACATGGCCTCTGTACACTCCACGTACACACATACGAAATCATGTATGTATTCTAAAGTGTTATTCCTGTCTCCAGGTCGCACGTTGGCTAGGAGGAGGGGGACCAACCTTGTTATCCAAGGCCATGCATACATTTCATAACTTCCAGATAACTGTCCAACACAATTTCTTCATGGTTACAGCCACTACGGCAGGGAGGGTCTAATGGAAGACCCATCTATGGGAAGCAAAGCACATTTAAAAAATGTTCACCCAACCACTGAGCTATCTGCTTAAAGTCTCTAAGACCCAGCCTCAAACCTGCCACTCTCTAGGGAAGAGCCTTGTGTGAGTGTCACATCTTGGACACCTGAATGGAAGGTAGTGTTCCCAGGGTCACCCACATTGTTGTATGGTTTCTGGATATCTCTTTAATCTGCATCCATTTGAAAGAATCAAATAGTAACATTTGTGTCTTTTTGCTTTTGTTTTATTTCTTTTTATTTTTGATAAACTTTTTTGGTTCCTTCCTTCCTTCCTTCCTTCCTTCCTTCCTTCCTTCCTTCCTTCCTTCCTTCCTTCCTTCTTCCTTCCTTGGTGATCAAAACCAGGGATTTGAAAGTGCCTGGTACCTGCTCCCCCACTACAGTTATAGCCCTAGCCTCATCTTTGTCTATTTTTTAATAGTGTAAGAACACATTCTCCATTCTTTATCATACACACATGCTTTTTTTTAAAGTTACCCTTGTTTCAGATAGAATTCATTTTTGTGGATTACAGGAACCAGCGGGATTGATTTGTGTTTAACTTTTCTTCATCTAAACAAACCATCAGTTATCTCAGGACCCTTATTTCTTTATTGGTCCAGAACACCGCCTTTAGAATTTGCAGCTTCTCCTCTAACTGTGGAGTTCTGGATCTGAGTTATTTCCCCGATGTCTTGTGGCTACAGCAAATCATTTTAGCATTGTATATTTTCGTATCTCACAGAGATATTTCCTCTCTTTCTATTGCTTATTTCCTTTTACTCCTCAACTTTTCAAGAGAAATCTGCCAGTGTTTTGATGAAGGCTGCACTGAGTAATGCACAGATTGATTCGAGGTAGCTCTGACCGCTACAGGGCCGAGCTTCCCTCTCTGTGAAGGCTTCCTGTATTGTAACATGATGGCGGCATCCTCAGACATACTGTTCTCTTGTTTCCTTTGTAACTCTCCTTCCTACTTCAGATGATAACACAAATGAATGGCTTTACCCCTTTCCTGTCTATGGCTCCAAGAAGAATGAATTCAGAGTTTCAACAGCATGAGAAAGCGTAGACTGGAACCTACTGGTGTTCAGTAACCATAATGAAGTTGTTTTCCATTTCCTAAGGCCTATAGACCTCATTTGGAACATTCCAGGGTCTCCCTCTTTTTCTTTTCCATTTTGTTTTGGTCTGTACTGGCTTTACAGCCATTTGCCCTATTTATCCTATGACTTATCCTATCAACCCCAAGCAAGCTAAAGAAACCAGGCTATCAAGCCAAATATGAACTTTCGGTCTCTCTTCACTTAGCTTCATGGCTGCTGCTGGGTCTTACCCCTCCCCTCCCCCTCATACTAATGTATATTCATTTCCTCATCACTAAGACTAAATACCACTGACAGAAACTACTTAGGAGAAAAGATTCACTTGGGAGTCACTGTTTCAGGGAATACAGTTCATCACAGAGGGGAAGGCAGGACAGCTACAGTGGCTTGGTTTGTAGGTGCAGAGGCTGATTCTGACTGCAGAAGACCAGGAAGAGGAGAGCTCAGATCAGCACCAGTATCAAGTGTAACCTTTAAGGCCCATCCCCAGTGACTTATGTTCCCCAGCTAGGCTACACATCCCAGACAGTTCCGACACTTGAGGTCAAGCATTCAAACATAGGAGCTTTATAGGAGCACTACAGCCACACACAGTTTCAAACCACAACACCAGGGATTCTCAGGTGAAGGTCTGCTCACATCCTGCTTCTCTACAGCTTCTTTCTAGGCTTGTGGAGGCTTTTCTTTCTCTCCCATCCAGGTATGAAGCATCACAAAATTCTCCTCTATCTCTTTTATAAAAACCTCTGCATTTTGTCACCTGAATTTTCTCCAAGACTTTGGTAGCTGTATTTTTAAAGCTAAATATCTCCCCCTCTCTGTCTTTCTTTCTCTCTGTCTCTCTGTCTCTGTCTCTCTGTCTGTCTGTCTCTGTCTCTGTGTGTGTGTGTCTGTCTGTCTCTCTAAATTTTAGGCACAGAGATTGTATGGCAGTATTTACTGAACACATACATCACAAAGAAAGTTTTAAACACCTCTTAATACCTGTCCGACTAAGTCACGTTTGCAGAGCCATGCTCTCGCCCCGCCCCTTCTGGTTCCCATTGGTCTCTCTCTTACCCCGAGTACACTACCCAGTCTCTAGTGCCGGGATACAGGAAGCTGATGTCATCCTCTATTTTTCAGTAACCAGCCTCACCGTCAGATTCCTCCTCACTTCCTTCAAACTCACACGTCTTGCCTTCCTCATGTACACTGTGGACACTTGTCCTGATGACTCTAATAAAATTCTATTTTTCCCCTTTTTATCTAAGGCAGAACTCTAATCTTCCAGTTGTTACTTTGATCCTGGATTCTCATGACGTAGAGACACATTTCTCAAGTGTAGTCTCTGCTGGCCCTAATATGTTAATGTTCTACTTAATTCAACTTCAAATGTCACTTTTTTAAGAGCCCGTATCACTTTGATCATGAATCGGAGCCTTACTAGCTCTGGACAATGATGACTTCCAGTCAGATTGCCTGTACTACCCTGCAGGCATCTGGCCGGCTGCCGGTTTACAAATCACTTTCTTCACATTGTTCTTATTTGTGACATTGGATTGATTCCAATTAAGAGTTTAATAATGAACTCACTAATGATTTAAACAAGTTTATAAGATTAATGTGGAACAAGTGAGTTAAAGGAAATCCCTCTGAATTATTAATCTATGCTATTTGTTACAGAGTGTATTAAAAAATAACATTGAAGGGCCAACAAGATGGCTTCACTGGGTAAAGATGCTCACTGCCCAGCCAGATGGTTTGAATTTCATCCCCAGAACACAGTGGAAGGAGAGATCAGACTCCCACGAGTTGTCCTCTGATCTCCACCTGCACACGTTGGCACAATAGCCGATCCTACATCAGGCACGGGCATCCAAACAAAGTCAATACATGTAAAAAACATAATCCAAGTAGGAGGATTATGAAAAGGATGGAAGTTAGAAGACCTAGAGTCAAGTCATGTCTCTATTTGTTCATTGACTGGACATTCCAGTCGTTTCGCATTCACCATGTGTCAACTGGAAACAGGAGAGCTCATTGAGACCTATGTAGTAATGTGGAAACAGGCTCACCAAATAGCTATAAATTTGAAGGGATGGAGAGATAGATAGCTCAACCATTTTGAGCACTGGCTGCTCTTGCAGAGGACCCAGGAACAATTCCCAGCACCACATGGTGGTTCACAACTGTAACTCCAGTTCTAGAGGATCTAATGTTTGGGCGTCCTCAGGCATGGGATACATTTGGTGTATAGATTACTGTATAGACATACATTCAGGTAAAACACCTATGCATAAAATGCTTTTTCAAAATGTCTAGATGTATTAGAGTTCTTAAGAGCTAAGTAGCTTTAATCCATTGCTATAGAAAGTTCATTGGGTCCAGGAATAGAGAGCTGTCTCCAAATCAAAAAGTCATTTCTTAAGCTAAACATACACAGCTGTAATCTCAGCACCAAGGAGACTGAAGCAGGAGGATGGCAGCCTGAAAAGCATCCTGACTTACTTAGTGACTTCAAAGCCATCTAGAGCTACCAAGTGAGACCCTGCTCCAAAGAAAAATGAACAAATGAAAAGTCAATTTTGTTTAATTTGAGGATATATTAACAGATTATTTTCTCCAAATTTAATTTGCCGTTCAAACCCTGGGTTCTTTGGGAAATTGTAAAATTAATTATTTTTCTGATGCACTGGTGACAGAATGGTAAAGCTGGAAGTTTTACTTGACTTCAAAAATTTATAACCTGCAAAAATGGAAAGATAGACAATTAATTATCGATGCTATGAGGTGATAGCAAATTTTCTAAAAGTCCGTGTGAATGCAGAAACAGATCTATGCTGTAGAAGGCACTTCATGTTTCTAAAGCAGAGAACTCTGATGCAACTAGGCAGTTTCAGAAAGTAGTTTGTGTGTAGGTGTTTTGCCTACATGTGTGTCTGTACACCAAATGGTGAATCATGGTGATACCTTGTTGTCAGGAAGAGAATGAGATTTGTCCTCAGCCTAGAAACATATTCTTTATTTCCTACCATGACATCTGCTCCATGGCTGACTAAACAAAGAATAAATCAGTCATGAAAGTGGGTTCACGTGTTGGGTATATAGTTAGAAGGCTCTTTATAACAAACTACCTTGTACATTTGGCCATTTTTGTTCACAGAAGCCTTCTAATATGAACAAAGACCAAAGTTCAGCTAAATCAAATTGGAATCTCTGCTGTGTTGACTATATCTGGTAATACCACTGGCTTTCATTTTATTTTTGCTGATTATTGACTTTTTTTTCTGATACCCACAGCCCAGCTGAAGTGTGTGTGCACACATGCATTTGCACTGTATATATGTGCTTCTCTGTGCTCTTGTGGAAGCAAGAGGACAACCCTAGGTGTCATTCCTCTTAAAGGACTACCCAGCTTGCTTTTGTTGTTGTTTGACACAGGTTTCCTTTGTGTAGCTTTGACTGTCCCAGAGCCTGCACTGTAGACCAGACTGGCCTCGAACTCAGAGGTCCACCTGCCTCTGTCTCCCCAGTGCTGGGATTAAATGAGTGTGCCACCATTCTCTGGCTTCATCTCGCTTATTGAGACAGGATCTATGGCGGTTTGAATGAGAAGGATCCATACAGACTCCTATGTTCGAATGCTTGGTGGAACCAATTGGAAAGGATTATGATGTGTGATCTTGTTGGAGAGGATGTGGCCTTATGGGGAGGTGTGTCACTGAGGATGGGCTTTAAGGTTTCAAAAGCCCACACCATTCTCTCATTCATTCTCCCCCCCCCTCTCTCTCTCTCTCTGTGTGTGTGTGTCTCTCTCTCTCTCTCTCCTTCCCTCCCTCTCTCTCTCTGCCTCCTACTTGTGGATCAGATACAAGCTCTTAGCTATTTCTCTAGCGACATGCCTGCCTGTTGTTGTGCTTTCTGCCTGGAATACGGTACCTTCTGAAATGACAAGCAAGCCCATACTTGTTTTTTTTTATAAGTTGCCTTGGTCATGGTGTTTCTTCAAGGCAATAGGAAAGTAATCAAGACATAGTCTCTCAGCCAGACTGAGTAACCACTGATACCTAGGGATTGCCCTGTCTACTCCTCCAAATTAGAAATTAGGACAGGTGTCACCTATTCTCATGTGGGTGTGGAGATTGAACTCATCTGCTCCTGTTTGTGCTATTGCAAGCATTTGCCAGTAAAGCCATCTCCCCGGCACCCAGCATCCAGCATTTAAGATGATCAGCTTGCCTTTTAACCAGGATGACACCAAATGCAAAGAAGGAACCCCCTGCCCCTCCCAAGTAAAGGCCTTGAAAGCCAAGAAAATGGCGCTGCAAAAGAATGGTTTTCGCCTCTGGCAGCCCAATACCCTCTCAAGAACACCCAGGAGAAGCCAGCTTAAACATCATCAAACTCCCCCTGACCACTGGGTCAGCCAGGAAGAAGACCAAAAGCAACACATCTCTATTTACTGTGGATGCCAAGGCCAAGAAGGCTCAGTTCAAAGAGGCTGTGAAGAAACTCTATGACATCTGTGGCATCATCGATATGGCGAAGTCAATACCCTGATAAGGCTTGAAGGAGAGAATAAGATGTATGTTTGACTGGCTTCTGATTAGGACGCTCTCTAGATGTTGCCAACAAAATTGGGATCATCTAAGCTGACTTCAGCTGGTGAGTTATAAATACATATTGCTTTCGCTGTAAAATGAAGTCAGTAACTGCATGGTTCTGGGGGTAGAGTTGATGATAAGATGCATAGCTTTCTACTTGTGGTCAAATGCCAATTCTACCCCAGCCACGGGCCAGGTTCTAAGAACCAGACTGAGAAGCAGCATTTGCTCCTATAACTGACAGTGGACATCGCTATGAAGGACTTAAGAGATTTCAACTGGATCAACTCTCTCCTTTTACCATCACGTGAGTGAAGAAGCCACAAGGAATGAGAGCACTCCAATTGAGCTACAGAATTTCCCTTGTTTCTACTACAAATAATAAAATTTATTTACATAACACTTTGCCTTTCATGTTTTCTGGAGAATAACACAGGAATAAAAGTTTCATTGTTGCTTGGCTGTTACCATATAATTCAAATGAATTACCCAAACTTCTGAAATTAGAACTTTAATTAATGTTAAAGGTAATATGAGATACCAAGAACTGGAACTTCCAGTGTGAGAAACATGACTATTCTCATAACTTATCACCCCTGAACCTGCAAACTATTATGATGTATGTCTTACAGATAATTACACTGAATGTCAGAGAGAGTAAAGCAAGATTTTACACCACTAAGCTAATCAGTGGGGGAACTGGTCATTATGTCAGGCCAATTTGATAATAAATCATGTGTTTTATGTTATGCTATAGGTATTGATTTTTAATAAAGTAATATGCTTATTCCACTTCTCATGAATTATCTCTTGATCATCATAAACTTAGTGCCATTTAAAGCAACAGCAATTACAGGCAAGGATACTGTGTCTCTAGGAGGAAGTCTTCGTTCAACCTGATTGTTCTAGGGAACATGTATAACCTATGGAGGGGCAAGAAGGCCAAGGCCACTTTGCAAACTGACAACCACACACATTAGAGAACCGTTTCCCTAGGTCATAGTCAACAAGTCTGCAGTAGCCTCTCAGTAGCATGATCCTAAAACTGCCAGGGAGAGCCTGGAGAAATGGGTTAACATGTAACAGCCCTTACTAGATAAGCATGAGGACCAGAGCTGAAGTCCCCAGGGGCCACATAAGAGTTGAGCGTATTGGTGTGCATGTAACCCCAGCACTAAGGAACGTTGACAAATGGATCATAAGAGTTCACTGACCAACCAGGTTAGCCAAGCTGGTGACTTTGAGTTCGGTGATAGACATAGTATTAAGGGAATAAGGCTGACAGCAGCAGAGGACGTCTAACAACCTTTTCTGGCCATTCACACATTCATATGCATACACTCAACTCACCCCCATAAGACCAAACACATCACACAAAACCAAACAAATAAAGCCGGAAATGAAAGGAAGGCAAGCCTGTGGATACTTGGACACTCAGATTTAATCTTTACCTGAAAGGAGCTTGAAGACTTGGAACAGCATCAGGGAAAATTTATGCAGAAATGAGGAGGAGTCAAGGGACAGGGAGAGAGCAGGAATCTGGAGTTCATGTGTATTTTGAGAAAAGTAAAGCCATTCCACCTGTCAGAGGGCAGGAAAACCCAGCTCCCTGATAGCAATGGAGCTGTTTGGTTGCGTGTTAAATAGAGGTATTTTTTTCCCTATAAATGTGTCATGATTTGGTTACTTCCTTTACAATTTAATTATTGAGACAGGGACTTGCTACATCACCAAACTACCCTCGAATTCACAATTTTCCTGCCTCTACCTCTGTTGTTTGGGCTACAGGCATGCAATACCTCGCTGTCACACACTGATATATTTTTCCATCCGGGAAGGATTCAGTGCAAAAGCCTTGGTAAGGATATGGCTAGAATATTCTACCCAAATGGTATTATACAAGGGCAAAAACTCATTCAGATTCATAATACTTAAAAGACAAATTCCTATGCCAATTAAAGGCAAGATTTCTATCAGCTTGTTCAGGTAGACACTGCCTGGTAAGCAGAGATTATGGACAAATGCACTGGAAAACTGTACGACACCATTTAAGTCATCTACTTTTGATCGTGCCTCCATGTTTTGCTCAGTAGAGAAGACCAGACAATCTAACTCAAGAAAATAAGAAGTGGTTGAAGTAAAAAACAGGACACAGATCGTTTTCCTCTACTTATGTGTTTCACAAGAAAACAGAGCTCAGAGAACAAGATTCATGCCTTTTACCCATTTTTAAGTTAGGATGACACTGGTCAGCCTCATACTATCAAGTCCTCCATTGCACTCAATACATACTTACCCAGGTAGCATCAGATCCTAGGGAAGGCAATATAGTCAGTCTCTAGCTAAAAAGGAAAAGGTCAAAAGGAACGTCTAAGTCTTTAGATGAATCAATTCTAGATATAAGTAAGAGAAATTAGAAATTTACCTTCACTAGCCAGGTAAGGTCATATTTCTTTAATTGAGAAGTTGAAATCACAAATAGATTAATAAGGTAACGCTACATAAAATGTATCCTTTATAAAAAGAAAACACACCACTCTCAGATGTAGAGAAGAATAGCTATCTATCAGGAAGATATACAACGCATGAGAAATTCACCAGCCTGGAGCCACAAATCATGGGCAGGGAACTTGCTGGAGGATAAATGGAGAATGAAACAGAATTGGAGTAGCTTTAGAACTGAAGTTATGGATGACGCTTGCTCAGGAAGCAGACCTAGCAACACAGACCTGACAGAGAAATAAATAAGATCGAGGGGTAGCAAGGCATTTCAACTCCTGACAGGCTAGAAGGTTCATTCTGCTGATAAACTCATGGCCTGTCCTATTGGCGCTCTAAAATCTCAGAATACTGAGGAAGCCATGAGGTAAAATTCAATTCTTGAATGAGTAGTAGAGATGTCGAAAGGTTTTAAAATTAAAAAAAAAATCTGTGTAGACAGCATATGTGTGTGCATATAAGTGATCAAAGTGAGCAAAGGGTGAACACACACCTGATTGTATGTGTCTTGAACATGTATGGGGGGGGGTGCGTGCACCAGGGGAGGCTGGAATTTAATGAAAAGTATCTTTATTGCTTTCCACCTTGTCATTTGAAATGGGGTCTCACAATGTCTTGTTTTTAAAAGTAGAGATTTTTTGCGGTGTAATCCACAGACCAGTGGGCATGCAGAGGGTTGAAATTTTTCTCTAAAATATTATGTTATTACTTAGCACCTTCCTCATACTAACACTGGGACCATTTGTGACAAAACAAGCATATAAAACGGAAGGCCCTAGCACAGACTCAAGAAGTGTCATAGACTCAGGAAGGTAATCAAACGCACGCTGAAAGTAAATGGGTGGCATTGTAGTTGTAGGCTGCCTTAATGAAGCAGAGCAATGATTGACGTTGTGATGTGAGCTTTGGTGGTATAACATTGGCTTTTAACCTCGAGGAATTTTCTTTATTTCACATGAAGTGAACATTCATTAGACACTTTGCTGATACTGCAAAAGAGAAGATTTGAAACTCTGCAAGGCAAATTAACCTCCTTGAGCCCATTGTCATTAGCAGTTCCTCCACAGACAGGTGAAGCTTCCAGCTGGTTAATTAAGACACATCTATGTTCCTAAAGAATTACCAAACCACCCTTAATGTAACTTTTACATGCACATATACATACCCCAACACACACACACACACACACACACACACACACACACACACACACACACACAGCTTGTAAATTAATGGTCATAAAGCAATGGGTTTATCAGTATTAAACTAAGAGAATCTAAGAGTGTAGACACAGTATCACCAGTTGACTGATAAAATCTTTTTAAAAAAATTTTTAAAAGTACTTTAAAATTTGTTTACATATATGCCTATGTGTCTTATCGTGTGTGGTGGGGGAGGTGCCTACACAGTCAAGAAGAGGGTGCTGAATTTCCTGAAGTTCCAGTTAGAGGAGGTTGTGAACCACCCAGTTTGGGTGCTGAGAACTGAAATTGAGTCCTCTGTAAGAGCAGCAATATTCTTTTTGTTTTGTTTTGTTTTGTTTTTTCTTGTGTTTTTTATTTTTTCTTTTATTTGATTTTTTAAATTTACATGTCAGATGTTAACCCCCTTTCCTGGTTTCTCTTCCAAAAACCCACTATCCCATCCCTCTTCCCCCTGCTTCTATGAAGGTGCTCCTTCACCCACCTACCCACTCCCTCACACTCCCCTGCCCTGTCATTCCCCTACACTGGGGCATTGAGCCTGCACAGGACCAAGGGCCTCTCCTTCCACTGATGCCCAACAAGGCCATCCTCCGCGACATATGTGGCTGGAATCATGGGCCCACCCCTGTGTACCCTTTGGTTGGTGGTTTAGGTCCTGGAGCTCTGGGGGCTGTGGTTGGTTGATGTTGTTGTTCTTCTTATGGGGTTGCAAACCCCTTCAGCTCCTTCAGTCCTTTCTCTAACTCCTCCATTGGGGACCCCATTCTCAGTTCAGTGGTTGGCGAGCAGCAATATTCTTAAATGCTGCCACCTCTCCAACTCCCGCATAACTCTCAATTTCAAAGGCTACAAAAGATACACAAAAGAATTAAAGCAATGCCATGCAGTTGAAATAAAAGACAGTCAGGAAGCAGTGCAATAGACATTTGGCCAATGGACTTTGGTGCTCAGTGAAGAAATGTTAGCCCTCTCAGTGAATGATGTCAGAATGGTTGTTTGCCCACATGAAGAAAGACAAAGGAAAAAGAGGGGGAAAAGATACTAAAATGTACCTCAGACAGTGTATTCATATGAACGTGAGATGAGTTGACTCCATCTAAAACACAGGTATATAAAGCCTTGGGAAGTAAATACTGAGACATTCATTGGCAAGTTTGTCTTGGGACATAGAAAAAAATTCAGAAAAGGAATAATAGATCTATTGGACTCCATAAAATAAACTCCTGCCCTTTGAGGTTTATTATTATTACAAGGGATATAAGCTACCACCTAGGAGAATATTTTTCTTCTTCTTGCAGAATTGTAATAGAAGCTTGCATCCAGAATATGACTATAAAGAAGTTGTCCGATGCAATAGAAAGGTAATGGTCTAGGTTTAAAATTGACCACAAAATTTACATAAACATTCCACTAAAGAAGATATATGAATGGCAAGAGAGATAATCAGTGCGGTTGTCAAGAAAATGGAAATTTAAATGACAATGACGTATAGCCATGTACTTATTAGAATTGCTCATGCTAAAAAGCCCCAGAGCGCAAACATTGAGGAGCTGTCGAGTCCAAACTTTTAGAGCCAAATTAATCCTGTTACCCAGCAACCCTATCCCTAGGTGTTTGTCCAAAATGAATGAAATCTGTGCTCAGATAAAGACCCATGTGAAGGTATTTGTGTCAGCTTTGATGACAGCCTGAAACAGAAAATGACCCAAAAGATCATCAGCAGATGAATAAATAGTCCCCAAACGGAGCGACACATAAGTGACCAATTGGTTTTGGGAAAGTGGTATCATTCAGTGGAGACAAGACAGCCCTCTTAACAAGTGACGCCAGGAAAACTAATCACCCGTATAATAGACAAATCAATTACAGTCCATCTACACAGTAAAGCACAATTAGCAGTCAAAAGGACTGAACCTTGTTACTTGCACATTGGACAAATCTCAAATGCACTTCGATGAACAGCTACATGAAAGAAGTCAGATTGAAAACCTGCCTGTGGCAACAGTGCCGTTGATAAGACATTTTTGAAAGGGGGGAAAGTTGTAGGGGACAAAAATGCTCACATCACTTCAGGAAGCTAGCAGTAGCCAAGGCTTGGGTAGTTACATCGAATGGGAAGAGGGATACTCTGGATCCATGGGAATACTCTTCTGTTAATGAATCAATAAGGATTCATTTATCAAAACTCCACAAGCTGTAGTATTTGAACTAAGTTTTATGCTTAAAATGAATGTATGTAAAATGTCCCTTCAGGAGCATAGTCTGGATATACTTAGACTGGAAGCACAAAAGTACCAGAATCAATGAGCTCTCACCACCCACAGCTGTTAGGAGAGTAGACCATAGTCGATGACCTTTATTTACCTAGTATGCTGGGTAAATCTTCCTGTCTTGTTCTCTCCCTACTCTCTCTACTATAATATAGTCAAGGACTTACCAGTGATCTGTCAATATTTCCAGAGTCTAAGAGATTTAATCGGTTCTAGCAGAAGAAAACTTAAAAATGTAATTTTAGGAGAAATTGGTTCATCAACCCAGATATGATTACCAAAAACATAAAATAAAAATATGCCCTCTGCATGTGTGGACAGCAGCTAAAAATTTAGAAATGAATAATTTGCTAGGTCCTTGAAGGAAATATTACTTGACTGTGATGTGGGTAAGCTCATCACGGGGAAGAAATCAGATATGGAGGCACATGTGGTGTCTGTAAAGACTGATGCTGGCTAGAAGAATTCTGCAAATCTGTGAACTTTCCCCATCATATGGAGAAGCTCAGGATCTAAAACTCAACACAACTTATTGTGTGGTGTGTGTGTGTGTGTGTGTGTGTGTGTGTGTGTGTGTGTGTATGCGCGCACATGCCATGGACGCACATGTATGTGAAGGCCAGAGATCAACATCAACTGTCTTCCTCAATTGCTTTTCACCTTGTTTTTTGAGACAGGGTCTCTCACTGAACCCAGAGCTTACTTATTCATCTATACCGTTTATCTGCCCCTCTGCCCCTCTGCCCCTCTGCCCCTCTGCCCCTCTGCCCCTCTGCCCCTCTGCCCCTCTGCCCCTCTGTCCTTCTACCCCTCTGACTCTGCCTCACCAGCATAGGGTTACAACCATACATGGCCATAACTGGTTATTTAAACATATCTTCTGGGGAGGCAACTAGGGTCCTCATATTTGACCCCAAAACACTTTATGGCAGTGTCGTCCCTCCAGACCCTTGGTACTTTACTTTCTACACATTCAAGAGTGTGATCTTCAAGACCATATTGGATAACGTTCGTCAAATATTAATTTGTCAAAATATTCATATTTGTCATTGTGCTTCCTGTTTCTCATCCCTTGTTCAAATAAAGAGCTATATTCCGATAGCCTTGGGCTCAATGCAGACTGGTAACTAACAATTGTAGAGCCTTCCTAAGATCTCGGGGCTCCATATGACCCCGCAATCAGCCCGTCGATATTCTCTGAGTGTGAAAAGATAAGGTGATTAGAGAACTTTGAGTATAACAAGAAGCCATTTATCCCATTTTCCCAGTGAGGAGGTGTCCCGCGCGCGACTTTTCGCCGGCAAGGAGCACGCGGACATAGAAATCCTTACTGTGACCACTTTATTAATCTTAGAAGAGGAAAAAGCCACGCCGCGCCAACATGGTGCGCTTATAAAACCCTAGTGCGGCGCACCCACACCTGATTGGTTGTTACCCATGATCTCATAAGGCACGCCCCGGAGTGGGCAAAGACCTGGCACGAAGGCACTCTTGCACATGCGCACAGTTAACTTCCTGAAAGGGGGGCCGGCTGGCGCGGCGAAGGTTGGCGCCATCTTGCAATGGCGGAGTCTATCCTGACCTACCACGTGGGGCGCAGTGGAAGACAGCGCCATCTAGTGGTGGCGAATGTATTGCGGCCCTCTACAAGGAGGTGGCTCAGAGTAAGCAATCTCATTGAAACTTTCATATGAAATATTATCTTCTACAGATCTGAAAATGTGGGCCAAAATTCCTAACGACTATGTCAGTATGTCACACTGCATTCTGATCTGTTTGGTCAAAACCATGTTAAGATAGAAAACCAAATTCTTGGGGTTCTGGGAATTATAATTCTCTTACTACCACTTCTACTTAAAAAACTAACAAACAAACAAACAAACCAACAGCCGCCACCAACATTTACATTATTTTGGGGGATGGGGATAAAAGTCTCATTTAGCTTTTGTTCATGATTCTTCTATAAAATACATAGGATGGGTTAGAAAAAATGATTTTTAAAGCCACCACTTACACAAAACAAAAGCCTGTGAGTTATGAAATGCCCAAAAGTAAGATAATGTGAATTACTTTTGAGAGAAAGTGAGAGTGAGAGCGAGAGCGAGAGCGAGAGCGAGAGCGAGAGCGAGAGAGAGAGAGAGAGAGAGAGAGAGGGAGGGAGGGAGAGGAGGGGGGAAAAGACGCAGAGGTAGAGACAGAGTCGCAGAGAGAGAGACAGGAAGGCACTACCTGAACCCTGAATCATACTCAGAAACATTCACACTAGGTGGTTATCACTCCAACACTTGAGGGCTAAAGGAAACATTCATGCCTCTCCCACTTGACCCTTCCATCATGCTCTTCTCGAGACAGAGACAGAAAATCCTAGCGAGCTGGTAAACATAAAGGGTCGCCTATGAGAGTTGTAAGAAGTAGAACAGTTCTGTTTGTCAAAATTTCTTTTAAAATAGAATTTTATTAACTCTTTGATAATTTCATACATGAATGCAATGTATTTTGATCATAATTCACCACCCATTTCTACTCCTATCAGATCTCCACTCCATTCCAAATCCTTCCCAACTTCCTGTCCTCTTTAGATATGTATGTGTATCTATCCATGAATGTGCATGTACGTGTGTTTGTGTATATGACATTTGTGTATGTGTATATGTACATATATGTATATATGTATGTGTGTATGTATATGAATATATGATCTACCAAGTTAAATTTGTGCTGCTCATATACTGATAGGTATAAAGCTGTCTACTGGTACCTGTTTAACCTATCAGAGGCCATAGCTTTAAGAGACAATAACTGACAATGACACTTCAGCTAGGGGTAGAGCTTGTGAACTCCTTCCCTTTTTGTGCTGGAAAATTGACTGGCTTGATTTTTCGCAAGTCTTAAGCAGGCATCCACAGCTGCTACAATTCATGAGTGAAGGTCCTTTCATGTATTAAAGACACTGACTCCAGTCCTCCCTTACCTCTGCCTCTTATGACCTTCCTGTCTCCTCTTCCATGGTGGCCCCTGAGTTTTGGGGGAGGGGGAGTTTTATAATGTCCTATCTATGGCTGAACACTCCATTGACACTTACCTTCTGCACGTTGACCAATAGTGAGTTCCACGTTAACTGTGGTTCTCTATACCAAGAAATTCTGCTGATGAGATCAGAGAGCTGCACTAACCTATGGGTATAAAAATATGAATTTAGAGGGCAGTTTGACCCTGTGCCCACTGAGCAGAAAGGAGTAGTGGGTTCACCCCTCAGGCCTGTGAATTCTTAACCCAAGAATGAGTTCTTGGCCAAATTCACAGTACTAAGTATAGATCCCTTCCTGTGGAGTGGGCCTTAAATCCAATCAGAAATCAGTTGGTGAACCTCATAACAATCATATCACTATTATAACCAAGGAAAAGTTTCTGGAAAAGAAAGCAAAGGAAAATGGGAGGTGGATCAACAGGCAGTCCACAGACCGGGATGAAACTATGTTTCTCCTTAGTCCTCCAATGGAAAGCAAGGGAAGCCTCTCCAATAGGCTAGATCTAGTTGCGGACACGTCATCAAAGCCATTTAATCCATTTGGTTGCTGAGTCTTTCCACTGAGATTTTTATTTTCTGTTGTTTTTGGCTGAGCTTTTAATTTCCAAAATTTCAGTTTTAAAAATAATGAATCTTTATTGAATTCTTTATTCATACCCTGGATTGACTTATTGTTCTGTTCAACCACTTCTTCCTCCTCTTTTTGAATTTATTGAGCAGTTTGCATCCTCTTAGACTCTGCTAGCTCTTATGATCATCCTTTTGGATTCTTTGTCAAGATTTTATCCAATCCATTTCCTTTCGAATTGACTGCTGTAGAACTAGAATTGGGGAAGTCCTATTGTTTGAAAATTTTCAGTTTCTGTTTTCAATTTCTGGGATGGGATTTGTGCATTTGGGATTAAGCTTTTTTTAATCATTGCCCATATTATTTTAATTAATGTATTTGCAATGTTCAAATACAATAAGGTTGAAGTATGGTGAATGTGTCACTTCTCTTCACTGGACTGGGGTATAGCTCAGTAACTAATTCCCCAGCTCCTGTGTTCAAACCAGTTATGATTTCCATGAATACCCCAGGAAAGGGTACCAAGCACAGAAGCCAGCACAATGGATGGTTAGGCCCCACACTAACCAGTTGGGGTGACAAAATACCTGTCAAAAAGTGACTTAAGGGACAAACGGTTTGTCTTGGCTTACAGTTCAATTTGCTACAGTCCATCATCACCAGGAAGATGTGGCAGCAGGGACTACAAGTGGCAAGTCGAATTTCATCCACAATCAGGAAGCAGAGGACGAACAGGAGGTAGAGTCAGGCTATGAAACCTCAAGGTCTGCTCCCAGTGGTTCACTTCCTCCATCAAGGTTCCGCCTCCTAAAGATTCTACAACCTTCTCAAATTGCACAGTTAGCTGAGGACCAAGGGTTCAAGACCCAAGTCCCTGGATATCATAACTAGAGGTGGCTTTCAGCCTCTAGGTGTGGAAAAGCTTGTTGTTGCATTCTCCCTGACGTACCTTAGACCCTAGTGGACTTCATCCTTGTATGTCCCCATAGGCTCATGCCAATGAGTCTTTGGTCCTCAGCTTGTGGTACAGCTTGGGAGGAAATGTTGTGAAAGCTTTAGGAGGTGGAGCCTTGCTGGATGCAGTGGACCACTGGGTACAGCAGTCCAGTTTGAAGTTTGATAGTGTGACCCCATAAATCAAGCTTTATGCAGACAGCAAAATTTTTATTACTAATCGCATTTTCTTTTCTTTTTTTTATTAATTGAGTATTTCTTATATACATTTCGAGTGTTATTCCCTTTCCCGGTTTCCGGGCAAACATCCCCCTCCCCCCTCCCCTTCCTTATGGGTGTTCCCCTCCCAACCCTCCCCCCATTGCCGCCCTCCCCCCATAGACTAGTTCACTGGGGGTTCAGTCTTAGCAGGACCCAGGGCTTCCCCTTCCACTGGTGCTCTTACTAGGATATTCATTGCTACCTATGGGGTCAGAGTCCAGGGTCAGTCCATGTATAGTCTTTAGGTAGTGGCTTAGTCCCTGGAAGCTCTGGTTGCTTGGTATTGTTGTACTTTTGGGGTCTCGAGCCCCTTCAAGCTCTTCCAGTTCATTCTCTGATTCCTTCAATAGAGGACCTATTCTCAGTTCAGTGGTTTGCTGCTGGCATTCGCCTCTGTATTTGCTGTATTCTGGCTGTGTCTCTCAGGAGCGATCTACATCCGGCTCCTGTCGGTCTGCACTTCTTTGCTTCATCCATCTTGTCCAATTGGGTGGCTGTATATGTATGGGCCACATGTGGGGCAGGCTCTGAATGGGTGTTCCTTAAGTCTCTGTTTTAATCTTTGCCTCTCCCTTCCCTGCCAAGGGTATTCTTTTTCCTCATTTAAAGAAGGAGTGAAGCATTCACATTTTGATCATCCGTCTTGAGTTTCGTTTGTTCTAGGGATCTAGGGTAATTCAAGCATTTGGGCTAATAGCCACTTATCAATGAGTGCATACCATGTATGTCTTTCTGTGATTGGGTTAGCTCACTCAGGATGATATTTTCCAGTTCCAACCATTTGCCTACGAATTTCATAAACTCGTTGTTTTTGATAGCTGAGTAATATTCCATTGTGTAGATGTACCACATTTTCTGTATCCATTCCTCTGTTGAAGGGCATCTGGGTTCTTTCCATTTTCTGGCTATTATAAATAAGGCTGCGATGAACATAGTGGAGCACGTGTCTCTTTTATATGTTGAGGCATCTTTTGGGTATATGCCCAAGAGAGGTATAGCTGGATCCTCAGGCAGTTCAATGTCCAATTTTCTGAGGAACCTCCAGACTGATTTCCAGAATGGTTTTACCAGTCTGCAATCCCACCAACAATGGAGGAGTGTTCCTCTTTCTCCACATCCTCGCCAGCATCTGTTGTCCCCTGAGTTTTTGATCTTAGCCATTCTCACTGGTGTGAGGTGAAATCTCAGGGTTGTTTTGATTTGCATTTCCCTTATGACTAAAGATGTTGAACATTTCTTTAGGTGTTTCTCAGCCATTCGGCATTCCTCAGCTGTGAATTCTTTGTTTAGCTCTGAACCCCATTTTTTAACAGGGTTATTTGTTTCCCTGCGGTCTAACTTCTTGAGTTCTTTGTATATTTTGGATATAAGGCCTCTATCTGTTGTAGGATTGGTAAAGATCTTTTCCCAATCTGTTGGTTGCCGTTTTGTCCTAACCACAGTGTCCTTTGCCTTACAGAAGCTTTGCAGTTTTATGAGATCCCATTTGTCGATTCTTGATCTTAGAGCGTAAGCCATTGGTGTTTTGTTTAGGAAATTTTTTCCAGTGCCCATGTGTTCCAGATGCTTCCCTAGTTTTTCTTCTATTAGTTTGAGTGTGTCTGGTTTGATGTGGAGGTCCTTGATCCACTTGGACTTAAGCTTTGTACAGGGTGATAAGCATGGATCGATCTGCATTCTTCTACATGTTGACCTCCAGTTGAACCAGCACCATTTGCTGAAAATGCTATCTTTCTTCCATTGGATGGTTTTGGCTCCTTTGTCAAAAATCAAGTGACCATAGGTGTGTGGGTTCATTTCTGGGTCTTCAATTCTATTCCATTGGTCTATCTGTCTGTCTCTGTACCAATACCATGCAGTTTTTATCACTATTGCTCTGTAATACTGCTTGAGTTCAGGGATAGTGATTCCCCCTGAAGTCCTTTTATTGTTGAGGATAGCTTTAGCTATCCTGGGTTTTTTGTTATTCCAGATGAATTTGCAAAATGTTCTGTCTAACTCTTTGAAGAATTGGATTGGTATTTTGATGGGGATTGCATTGAATCTGTAGATTGCTTTTGGTAAAATGGCCATTTTTACTATATTAATCCTGCCAATCCATGAGCATGGGAGATCTTTCCATCTTCTTAGGTCTTCTTCAATTTCTTTCCTCAGTGTCTTGAAGTTCTTATTGTACAGATCTTTTACTTGCTTGGTTAAAGTCACACTGAGGTACTTTATATTATTTGGGTCTATTATGAAGGGTGTCGTTTCCCTAATTTCTTTCTCGGCTTGTTTCTCTTTTGTATAGAGGAAGGCAACTGATTTATTTGAGTTAATTTTATACCCAACCACTTTGCTGAAGTTGTTTATCAGCTTTAGTAGTTCTCTGGTGGAACTTTTGGGATCACTTAAATATACTATCATGTCATCTGCAAATAGTGATATTTTGACCTCTTCTTTTCCGATCTGTATCCCTTTGATCTCCTTTTGTTGTCTGATTGCTCTGGCTAGAACTTCAAGAACTATATTGAATAAGTAGGGAGAGAGTGGGCAGCCTTGTTTAGTCCCTGATTTTAGTGGGATTGCTTCAAGTTTCTCTCCATTTATTTTAATGTTAGCAACTGGTTTGCTGTATATGGCTTTTACTATGTTTAGGTATAGGCCTTGAATTCCTATTCTTTCCAGGACTTTTATCATGAAGGGGTGTTGAATTTTGTCAAATGCTTTCTCAGCATCTAATGAAATGATCATGTGGTTCTGTTCTTTCAGTTTGTTTATATAATGGATCACATTGATGGTTTTCCGTATATTAAACCATCCCTGCATGCCTGGGATGAAGCCTACTTGATCATGGTGGATAATTGTTTTGATGTGCTCTTGAATTCGGTTTGCCAGAATTTTATTGAGTATTTTTGCGTCGATATTCATAAGGGAAATTGGTCTGAAGTTCTCTTTCCTTGTTGTGTCTTTGTGTGGTTTAGGTATAAGAGTAATTGTGGCTTCGTAGAAGGAATTCGGTAGGGCTCCATCTGTTTCAATTTTGTGGAATAGTTTGGATAATATTGGTATGAGGTCTTCTATGAAGGTTTGATAGAATTCTGCACTAAACCCGTCTGGACCTGGGCTCTTTTTGGTTGGGAGACCTTTAATGACTGCTTCTATTTCCTTAGGAGTTATGGGGTTGTTTAACTGGTTTATCTGTTCCTGATTTAACTTCGATACCTGGTATCTGTCTAGGAAATTGTCCATTTCCTGAAGATTTTCAAATTTTGTTGAATATAGGTTTTTATAGTAAGATCTGATGATTTTTTGAATTTCCTCTGAATCTGTAGTTATGTCTCCCTTTTCATTTCTGATTTTGTTAATTTGGATGCACTCTCTGTGTCCTCTCGTTAGTCTGGCTAAGGGTTTATCTATCTTGTTGATTTTCTCAAAGAACCAACTTTTGGTTCTGTTGATTCTTTCTATGGTCCTTTTTGTTTCTACTTGGTTGATTTCAGCTCTGAGTTTGATTATTTCCTGCCTTCTACTCCTCCTGGGTGTATTTGCTTCTTTTTGTTCTAGAGCTTTTAGGTGTGCTGTCAAGCTGCTGACATATGCTCTTTCCTGTTTCTTTCTGCAGGCACTCAGCGCTATGAGTTTTCCTCATAGCACAGCTTTCATTGTGTCCCATAAGTTTGAGTATGTTATATCTTCATTTTCATTAAATTCTAAAAAGTTTTTAATTTCTTTCTTTATTTCTTCCTTGACCAGGTTATCATTGAGTAGAGCATTGTTCAATTTCCACGTATATGTGGGCATTCTTCCCTTATTGTTATTGAAGACCAGTTTTAGGCCGTGGTGGTCCGATAGCACGCATGGGATTATCTCTATCTTTCTGTACCTGTTGAGGCCCGTTTTTTGACCAATTATATGGTCAATTTTGGAGAAAGTACCATGAGGAGCTGAGAAGAAGGTATATCCTTTTGCTTTAGGATAGAATGTTCTATAAATATCCGTTAAGTCCATTTGGCTCATGACTTCTCTTAGTCTGTCGACATCACTGTTTAATTTCTGTTTCCATGATCTGTCCATTGATGAGAGTGGGGTGTTGAAATCTCCCACTATTATTGTGTGAGGTGCAATGTGTGTTTTGAGCTTTAGTAAGGTTTCTTTTACGTATGTAGGTGCCCTTGTATTTGGGGCATAGATATTTAGGATTGATAGTTCATCTTGGTGGATTTTTCCTTTGATGAATATGAAGTGTCCTTCCTTATCTTTTTTGATGACTTTTAGTTGAAAATTGATTTTATTTGATATTAGAATGGCTACTCCAGCTTGCTTCTTCTGACCATTTGCTTGGAAAGTTGTTTTCCAGCCTTTCACTCTGAGGTAGTGTCTGTCTTTGTCTCTGAGGTGTGTTTCCTGTAGGCAGCAGAATGCAGGGTCCTCGTTGCGTATTCAGTTTGTTAATCTATGTCTTTTTATTGGGGAGTTGAGGCCATTGATATTGAGAGATATTAAGGAATAGTGATTATTGTTTCCCTTTATATTCATATTTGGATGTGAGGTTATGTTTGTGTGCTTTCATTCTCTTTGTTTTGTTGCCAAGACGATTAGTTTCTTGCTTCTTCTAGGGTATAGCTTGCCTCCTTATGTTGGGCTTTACCATTTATTATCCTTTGTAGTGCTGGATTTGTAGAAAGATATTGTGTAAATTTGGTTTTGTCATGGAATATCTTGGTTTCTCCATCAATGTTAATTGAGAGTTTTGCTGGATACAGTAACCTGGGCTGGCATTTGTGTTCTCTTAGGGTCTGTATGACATCAGTCCAGGATCTTCTGGCCTTCATAGTTTCTGGCAAGAAGTCTGGTGTGATTCTGATAGGTCTCCCTTTATATGTTACTTGACCTTTTTCCCTTACTGCTTTTAATATTCTTTCTTTATTTTGTGCGTTTGGTGTTTTGACAATTATGTGACGGGAGGTGTTTCTTTTCTGGTCCAATCTATTTGGAGTTCTGTAGGCTTCTTGTATGTCTATGGGTATCTCTTTTTTTAGGTTAGGGAAGTTTTCTTCTATGATTTTGTTGAAGATATTTACTGGTCCTTTGAGCTGGGAGTCTTCACTCTCTTCTATACCTATTATCCTTAGGTTTGATCTTCTCATTGAGTCCTGGATTTCCTGTATGTTTTGGACCAGTAGCTTTTTCCGCTTTACATTATCTTTGACAGTTGAGTCAATGATTTCTATGGAATCTTCTGCTCCTGAGATTCTCTCTTCCATCTCTTGTATTCTGTTGGTGAAGCTTGTATCTACAGCTCCTTGTCTCTTCTTTTGGTTTTCTATATCCAGGGTTGTTTCCATGTGTTCTTTCTTGATTGCTTCTATTTCCATTTTTAATTCCTTCAACTGTTTGATTGTGTTTTCCTGGAATTCTTTCAGGGATTTTTGCGATTCCTCTCTGTAGGCTTCTACTTGTTTATTAATGTTTTCCTGTGTTTCCCTAAGTGTGTTCATGTCTTTCTTGAAGTCCTCCAGCATCATGATCAAATATGATTTTGAAAGTAGATCTTGCTTTTCTGGTGTGTTTGGATATTCCATGTTTGTTTTGGTGGGAGAATTGGGCTCCGATGATGGCATGTAGTCTTGGTTTCTGTTGCTTGGGATCCTGCGCTTGCCTCTCGCCATCAGATTATCTCTAGTGTTACTTTGTTCTGCTATTTCTGACAGTGGCTAGACTGTCCTATAAGCCTGTGTGTCAGGAGTGCTGTAGACCTGTTTTCCTCTCTTTCAGTCAGTTATGGGGACAGAGTGTTCTGCTTTCGGGCGTGTAGTTTTTCCTCTCTACAGGTCTTCAGCTGTTCCTGTGGGCCTGTGTCTTGAGTTCACCAGGCAGCTTTCTTGCAGCAGAAAATTTGGTCTTACCTCTGGTCCCGAGGCTCAAGTTCGCTCGTGGGGTGCTGCCCAGGTGCTCTCTGCAGCGGCAGCAACCAGGAAGACCTGTGCCGCCCCTTCCGGGAGCTTCAGTGCACCAGGGTTCCAGATGGTCTTTGGCTTTTTCCTCTGGCGTCCGAGATGTGTGTGCAGGGAGCAGTCTCTTCTGGTTTCCCAGGCTTGTCTGCCTCTCTGAAGGTTTAGCTCTCCCTCCCACGGGATTTGGGTGCAGAGAACTGTTTATCCTGTCTGTTTCTTTCAGGTTCCGGCGGTGTCTCAGGCAGGTGTCCTGCCGCTCCTGGGCCCTCCCCCACGGGAGCCCAGAGGCCTTATACAGTTTCCTCTTGGGCCAGGGATGTGGGCAGGGGTGAGCAGTGTTGGTGGTCTCTTCCGCTCTGCAGCCTCAGGAGTGCCCACCTGACCAGGCGGTTGGGTCTCTCTCTCACCGGGTCTGGGAGCAGAGAGCTGCTGCAGGCCGGGATCTGCGGGTGTGGGACTTCCGGTAAACACAGAACGTGCCCGGTCCTAGAGAAATTCTGCTTCCGTGTGTCCCAAGCTCACCAGGCAGCTTTCTTGCAGCAGAAAATTTGGTCTTACCTGTGGTCCCGAGGCTCAGGTTCGCTCGTGGGGTGCTGCCCAGGGGCTCTCTGCAGCGGCAGCAACCAGGAAGACCTGTGCCGCCCCTTCCGGGAGCTTCAGTGCACCAGGGTTCCAGATGGTCTTTGGCTTTTTCCTCTGGCGTCCGAGATGTGTGTGCAGAGAGCAGTCTCTTCTGGTTTCCCAGGCTTGTCTCCTAATCGCATTTTCTTATTCCTGGTCTTCTCTCTTCAACCTCGCAGAAGCTAGATAATAGTTCCTATAGTTACCTGTAGGCCCCTGCCCCTGCCCATCTGTCCTCTGAAAAGCCACTCAGTTTCCCACCAGTGTGCTTCTCAGACCAGACCTGTAGCATGTGGAAAACAGCAACAATGACTCAAGCTTTCCCCTTCTAGCTACAGGTCCTCTGTGTGCCAAGGCTCGGAGAATAGCCCCTTGACACATTAGCTGGGCCCAGAGTAGGTCTCTAGAGCTGCTCTCCAGTGCTCAGCAGTGGTCTTTATAGTTTGGCTTCTTGCTGTTGCCCTAGTATGATGCTTAGAAGAGAGGTTTTGCCCAGCACCATGTGGTATGCAGATACCAAGACTCCAATCTGGCTACGGATTGGCCGGGTGAGGGATCTGGTGGTTGCACATTTTAAGTCTCTGGTTTAAGTCTTTGGTTTTTTATGTTATGATTGTTTCATTTTTATTTCAGTCTCTCTATGCGCTAATGTGCTAGCCTGGCACCCTTTTTCTCTGTCACTGAAGGTGGGGTGCAGATTTTCCGATTTTCCTTTCATGGTTCTGACCCTCCACAGTCACAATCACTGCATATCAAGAGCAGAGCGCTGAGCCGTACAGAACAAGCTGGGGCTCTCTTTCCTTCTCTTCCAGTTTCTAAAGTTTCCTTTATCATTCCTTGCTACAAAATCTAATGTCTCTCCGAAGCTGCTCACAGGATAGACACTCTCTACTCTCCCTCATTGTTTCCTGGGAGAGTCTATCAGTCAGTGCTCAAGCACTGTCCAGTGCCTTCTGTCAGAGGTGGTGGTGTTTATGCTTTGCCTTGGAAAAGAAAAGAATTTGTGTGGTTTACTACTACTACTATTACTACTACTACTACCACTACTACTACTACTACTACTACTACTACTACTACTACTACTGTTATTAAAGTGTGTGTGTGTGTGTGTGTGTGTGTGTGTGTGTGACTGTTTGTCGGTACGTATACCTGTGCCTGAGGGGTCTCATGGAGGCCAACAGAGGGTATGGATCCCTGGAACTGGAGTTGCAGGGAGTTGAGAGCTGGCAGGTGTGGGTGTGGACAGCTGAACCCTGGCCCTCTTCATGAGCAGGAAATGTTCTGCATCATTAAGGGATCTCTGTAGACTCCTCTATGGCTTCTAGGAACCACTTTTGGAGCAAAAGAGGGTGGGATACAGGACAGCAGTACAGGAGAAGGAGACAGACAGACCTTCGGAGATGCTTCCACTCCCTTGTGTTCAAAGTACTCAGGATGCCACGGAACCCTGCTGTGGTTTGCCCTGGAGTTATCTGTATTTCGATGCTAATTCTGCTGCCCCAAGGACGGCTGCCTAGTCACACACTCAGGACTCAGGCGACTTCACCAGAACCTTCTCCCCATTTAATGTGTAAAATACAGGTGAGGGCTGCTACAGAATAGAACGAGACCTGTCATTGGATGAGAAGGAAGGATGGGCGGGAGAAAAGTTTAAGGGAAGGGGAGGAGACTGGAACGGAAAGGAGGAAGAGACGGAAGAGACAGCAGAGTAGCCGCGGGACAACATGGAAGCTGGCGTTATGGTTCCACGCTGCACATTTACAGGTTGTTATGAATGTTCTTAAGGGATGGATGTGTGCAGGGCTTTGTATGTTTAAGTGGGCAATTATATCTTATCAATTGGATTTAAGATTATTGTGCTGTGTGATGTTTCATGTAGCGATTTAAGTGTAAGAAAGTGTGCGGCAGCTAGAGACGCTGGGCCACCACGGAGTTGGGATGTGTGTTTCTGGCATGGAAAGCTGCCTGGGGAACTAGATAGGTAGAGAGATTGCTGACGGCTCAGAGAGAGGCCTTCAGCAGTGTGATACGGGATGGAGCAGAGCGGGCGAGACGCTTTGCTGGCTGAGACTTAGGATGTCTAGCAGATATCTTGGGGCACTGCGGTGCCAGACCAAGTAGGGCTAAAAGACAGCCATTTTATTTTTTATATTTTTACAACAACAAAACCCCACTTGGGAATCATATTCTGAGCCCCAGTAATACTAATTAGTACTGATGGAGAAACCAACCAACTTAATGGGGGAAAAAAACATCAAAAACAAAGCAGGGACTGGTAAGATGGCTCAGGGGGCAAAGGCTGTAGGTGCCAAGTCCGAGGACCTGAGTTCTTTTCCTGGAACCCATGTGGAGAAAGGAGATAACTAGCTTCCCCCCAAGTTGTTCTCCCACCTCCACATGAGCACCATGTACTCTGCCTCCCTACATTCAAAACCAATGGATAAAAATGTGAAACTAGATCAACATATGGTATAAGAACCAGCAATATAGTTCTTCTGTGGTATCGTGTCTGCCTACCACACATGAGGCCTGGGTTCCATCCCTAGTATTACAAAAATTAAAAGAAAAATGAAAGTGAAGTATATTTAAAAAAAAAAACAAAAAACGTTTAGCTAAAACCCATTTGTGGCTTGCAAAGACCAACCTTACATAAAGAAGCTAAGTAAGTGTATAAACGCCCTTCTTAGATTATCTAGGAAGGTTTAGAATGAAGGCAAAGTCTAAAGAAAAATTATTTTGCATTTAAACAAAGAAACTAGTCAAAAAAAAACAAGCTTGGTGACATTTCCCACTGGTGACAGTGGGTCACCATGAATCAAGACATGATAGAGCCACGTGCCCAGAGATTTTCACATATGCACAAATGGTGGCCTGAGCACTCAGAGGCTCCAAGAGTATTATCCATGTGTTCTTTTCCTTTGGAAGGTACGCTGTAGAAGCGATGCTGTCACCAAACAAAAGAGCGGGTGACATTCAGAGCTTATGGACCAGCAATGGTGTATCACTGAAGAAGTGGCCACCATCAGGTGGTTCATTTAATCCAGGGATGGCAAAGATTATGGTTGACATATGAATAGTCTTCTAAAACCTGACATGTTATTTTCCTTGAGGAATGGTCTCTCTCTGTAGCCCGGGTTGATCTTGAACTTGTGAATCTCTGGTCCCTACTACCTGAGAGCTGGGATTAGAGGCTTACACCGTCACACTCACTTTACAGTCTAAGGTGACATTGAAAGCTGAAGCTGAGGGAGGGAGAAGAAATCCTCTGCTTCATTCAAATGCTGCTTTTCATCATGTTTGCCTTCACAATGTAAGAGTACTCAATAATTTAGTAAGTGTGTAGACATATCATTGCCAAAATTCAATGGACAAACAAGTACGTGGTGAGTAATACATGAAACTCCTCTCTCATTTCTCTTCACAATTGGACCTTCCTTTCCAAATCAATACTCTGTTTCTAAAGCCTTTAAATCATGTGTTTTCGCATGTAAATACATAAGTGTGCATGTACATATGTTATTAAAAAGGAAAACATATTTCGGGAGGCTTATATTTATATTCAAATATGAGAAAATTTGACCTTATAAAACAAAAGATGAAAGAGGAGAAGGAAATTAAGTTGATTAAGTCAGAATTTTTTTAAGGTGGAATTTTCATTTTAGAGGCTTATAGTAAAATACCTTTAGATGAAAGCAATTTTTTTAATTATCAAGACTAAAATACTAGAATATAATTAAAATATGCTATAATAGCTGTAAAGAAAAAAATCACAAACTTCTATCAATCTTAACAGCAAACGGTCAAGCAGCTCTCAAAAAAAATAATTAAGAAACAAAAGATATGACTTGAACACAATGTAGGGCAAAGCAGGCTCAGGATGAGGGCCAGGAGTGCAGAGACGGGGAATCTAAAACTGAGCCAAGTTGAATACACTTAAGGCACTCAATAAAATACTCAACATATGCCATAAACAGGGACTCCAAGCTCAGAAGCAACCAACCAACCTGAATGGGTGGCCTCTCTCTCTCCAAGCTCCAATAGAAGAACCCAGTGGAGCCTTTCCATCTCCCTCCCTCTTCTAGTGCCTGCTTCTAGAAACTATTATGACTTAGCCTTCTCCAGCCACTGGTCTCTTCCTCTTTCTGACCCACATGTTTTGCCTCCTCCCTCCCCAGCTCAGTCTTTGTCTGTCTATCTCTGTGTCTGTGTCTGTCTCTGACTGACTCTGTCTTCGTTTCTGTCTCAGTCAGTCAGTCTGTCTGTCTCTCTCTCTCTCTCTCTCTCTCTCTCTCTCACACACACACACACACACACACACACACACACACACACACACACACACACACACACACGGAACTCTCCTGGCCAACAAACAGATCCTTTTAAAAAACAGAACAGCTAATGACAGACTTTTTTTTCAATGGCTGAGAAGGGAGGGAAAAGCAGAGAGAATGAAATCCCCCAGGACTAACATATTAATTAGGTTTGTTCCTCTCAAACTTACCAATTCAATTGCACGATCTCGACTGCCAATTATGTCAGGTACAAATCACTAATTCGATTATTTCGACAGCAGTTTTTGGTGTGTGAGGTCTGTTGGGGACACAGCAGAGAGCAAACATGCAAGACCTATTGACCTCAAAGCACACACGAGTTCCCATCTGAGATGTAATTGCAGCTCGGCACAAGTGAGGGAGGCAGGTTAATTCTGCCTTGAAGAGCCCTCTGAATACCTCTCTTGGCAAGCCATTCATCTCTAAGTAGCTGCATGTATAGAATACCCTCATTCACTCCTCCTAGTGAAATCTAGAGAGACCCTTGAGCATAGGAAGGAGTAAGAAGGGACACAGTCCTTCATCAGATCTGCTGCTAGAGTTTAGCAGGTCATCTCCAAATGGGAAGCACCCCACCTTTGCGAACTCCATAAATTTAGATATTCAGCTGTGTAGTGTGGGAAGCTGGGGAGGTGTGTCCCCCAAACAACATGTGTTCTTGGGATTTAATATGTTTAGCATCTGGTGACACTTATCAGGAAAGAGAACAGAAATTATAGGCAAACTTGACAGAGCTTTTCTGGCCAGACAATGAATACTTTCTTTTGTGTGGCTTTCTAATACTTTAGTTTGAAATGGCTGTGTACACTCAGGAGGTTGCAAACAAGCACAGAAGGTCTGTCTGTCCTTCCCTGAACTTCGTTTACTGACGTTGATCTTATGGATCGATAGGAAGTTGTTGAAGCCAGAAAATAGACATTGGTATAATCTGTAGACCATGTGCAGATAGATTTCAGTAGGATTGCCTGTTTCATGTGTGAGCCTGAGTGTGAGTGTAGTGTATGTGAGTGTGAGTGTATGAGTGTACACACATATTTTGTTAGTACTAGATTTTCATTGTGCTATCATGGATAGTTCTCTTTCACCACCACCTCCATCATCATCACCACCACCACCACCACCTCCATCATCATCACCACCACCAACACCAACACCACCAACACCATCACCACCACCAACACCACCACCACCACCACAACCTCCACCACCACCACCACCTCCACCTCCACCACCACCACCACCTCCATCATCATCACCACCACCACCACCACCTCCATCATCATCACCACCACCACCAACACCAATACCATCATCACCACCACCACCTCCATCATCATCACCACCACCAACACCAACACCACCAACACCATCACCACCACCACCACCACCACCACAACCTCCACCACCACCACCACCTCCATCATCATCACCACCACCAACACCAACACAACACCACCAACACCATCATCACCACCACCACCACCTCCATCATCATCACCACCATCACCAACACCAACACCACCAACACCATCATCACCACCACCACCACCACCTCCATCATCATCACCACCATCACCAACACCAACACCACCAACACCATCATCACCACCACCACCACCACCACCAAACATTAGATATAAGACCATTCTAGAAACACAAAGAGCTTCTGATTCACACTATTCCTAATCACTAATGAATAATTCATTCTCTGTCTCTATAGTTTCCTCATTTGGAGAAATTGTATAGGTAGAAACACACAATGCATGAGCTTTGGTGATGGTTTTATTGGCTCATCATAATTCTCCTGAGACTTACTAATGTTATTGTGCCAAGTGATTTGTAAAACATATATAATATATTAAGTGCCAATGTAATATCATGTCAATCTCTATTGAAGACTTTGCTTCAAGTCAATATGATACTCTGGTCCACAGTTAATGGCTCTTAATCAATCTGGGTGATGGAAATTAATCAGTAACGAATGGCTTTTGTTTTGCCTTAACAAAGGCACTTCATCCAGGATCATTAAAGAGCAGTTGAATATGTGATTTCAAGTGCACATTGTCCTTTAAAATTTCCAGTTCAAAAAAAATATCTCTTACTGGCACCTCGTTGCTGAAGTGTGGATAGTCAACAAAATATAAACAGACTTCCAGTTCAGTGAAAAGCTTTTCATTAGACAAAACAAAACAAACAAGCAAACCAAGTTTATGGTAGAGAGGTCACATGCTCAGTCAAGTGCTCAGCTTATATGTATGAGAACACAGAATTGTCATTTAGAAACCAGCCAGGAGAACAGTTAATACATTCAGTGCCAAATGTTGGCCTATACATATGCCTACTCTAACAAGTGCATCTGCACACACAAATATGTACCCCACACACGCATACTCACACGTATGCATGCACACACAAAGATATATGAGACACAGACAGACATACACACAGAGATACAGAGACAGAAAAACCACACACAAACACACACACACACACAGAGAAAGAGAGAGAGAGAGAGAGAGAGAGAGAGAGAGAGAGAGAGACACAAAGGCAGAGAGACAGAGAGGAATAGATAGACAGACCCCACAGAGACTGAGGGACAGAGGTACAGAGACAGAGACACACAGAGATTATGCTAAGCAACAATCTTCCTTCCATGAAGCCATTGTCAGAGGATGCTGGGGCGGGCAGCATAAGATCACATAATTCAATGGCTCTTAGATTACACAACACTGTGTCACTTCTGTTTCTTAGCACGCGGCATATGGCAATCACGTTTTCAACTAAGAGAGAGTCTCAGCCTCTCACTACTGACATGAGAGCTACACCCAGATTGGCTGCTACTTAAATTTGTGTAAGCCATGGCTGATAAATGATATGTGGAGCCTTTTTATGAGACACTAGCTTCAGGCAGAGATTTCAAATGTAAATTGCTTGGTTTTTTTAAATTAATTTAGCACTCCCAGAAATGTTCACCTCAACCAAGATTCATAACCACCCAATCTTAGCTTTCATCTGACATCACTATTAGAAAATTTTATACACTCTTGCTCTTACTCCTTGCTCTCCTCTTCTCCACTCTCCTGCCCTCTTCCTTTTGTCCTTTCTCTCCCCGTTCTCCCCTCCTTCCCTCCACCTGCTCATGGCCGGCCTTTACTCATTCCCCCTTCTACTCTTCTTCTCTCATTAAACCTCTCCACGTGGGAAAGAAGAGAAAATATTATACAAACTACACTTATTTGTTATCCTTAAATAAAGTTCTTTTATTTTTCCCTTGAGAAACCATTCATACTCGCTATACATAAATTGGGAAGTACACCTAAGAAAAAGAGAAATATTTTTGATAGCTTCAGTCTCCAAGCATGGTTTATTTCCAGTCTGTCCTTCTTTGCTCCGTGAAATTCATTGTAGAACCTATGAAATAAACAATGTACAAAGTGTATGTTCTCTCTGGAAAAATAGGAGATTGCTATGTTACTTTATGTTCTTAATGTATCATTCATCAGGCCGCACTTTGTAAGAAACCCCTTTATTGTTCTATTTCACTCTTTGGTGAAGTTCAGAGAATTGTGTGTTCTGTTATAGTAATGCTCTGTTTCTCTGTTTGTTTGTCTTCCTCTCTTCCTGTGTGATCACCGGTCTCTCTTCTATCTTTATTTTGCCTACCCTGAGTATAAAATATATTTTAAAGAAAACTTTTATTTATTTACTTGAGGTAGAGTGATTGTGTGTGTGTGTGTGTGTGTGTGTGTGTGTGTGTGTGTGTGTACTCTTCTATTGGGGATAGAAGAGGGCATTGGACCCTGTAGAGGCTTGAATAAGATTAGCTTCCATAGAATTTTGTATTGGCCTGCTTACTCCCCAGATGATAGGCTGTCAAAGAAGGATTAGGAAGTTTGGCCTTGTTGGAGGACATGTGTCACTAGGGGTTAAAGTTCTCAGCACTTTCCCACCACCATGTCTACCCCTGTACTGTACACTCCCTTCCATGATGGTAATGGACTAACCCACTAAAGCTACAAACAAGCTTCCAATTAAACATTGCTTTTTATAAAACTGTCTTGCTCATAGTATCTCTTCACAGCAATAGGATGTTAAGACACACCCTTAGATTCAGAATTATAGCAGTTTTGAGTTGTCTAACATGATTGCTGGCATGAGAACCAAAGCACTCTTCTTAAAGAGCAAGAAACACTCTTAATTACTGAGTCATCTCTCAAGCCCCCTGAGTATAGAGGTGATAAAGTGAGGTCTGGTCACCTTGGAAGATAAAGTGAGTGGTCAGAGAAAGGATGATGTGAATATGATGTTTAAATGTGAAATTTTATTCATAGGTTCATATGTTTGAACATTTGGCCCCCATAGGCTCTTGTTTGAGAAGGTTATGGAACCCTTAGGATGTTGGTCCTTGTTGGAAGAATTGAGTCAATGGGCAAAGGCTTTGAGAATTATAGGTTGTGTGGTGGTTTAAATATACATGGCCATTGGACATTGCACTACTTGAGGACCCAGCTTTACCTCTCCTAGGCAAATACCCAAAAGATGCTCCAACATACAACAAAGACACATGCTCCACTATGTTCATAGCAGCCTTATTTATAACAGCCAGAAGCTGGAAAGAGCCCAGATGCCCTTCAACAGAGGAATGGATACAGAAAATGTGGTACATCTACACAATGGAGTACTACTCAGCTATCAAAAACAATGACTTCATGAAATTCATAGGAAAATGGATAGAACTAGAAAATACCATCCTGACTGAGCTAACCCAATTACAGAAAAACATACATTGTATGCACTCACTGATAAATGGCTATTAGTCTAAAAGCTCAAATTACTCAAGATACAATCCACAGACAACATGAAGCTCAAGAAGAAGGATGACTAAAGTGTGGATGCTTCAGTTCCTCTTAAAAGGGGGAACAAAAATATTCATAGGAATGGATATGGAGACAAAGTTTGAAGGAGAAACTGAAGGAACAGCCATTCAAAGCCTGCCCCACGTGGGTATACAGCTCACACATATACAGCCACCAAACCTAGACAATATTGATGAACCCAAGAAGTGCATGTAGACAGGAACCTGATACAGCTGTCTCCTGAGAGGCACAGCCAGAGCATGACAAATACAGAGGCAAATGTAGCAGCCAACCATTGAACTGAGAATAGGATCCCTGTTGGAGAAATTAGAGAAAGGATTGAAGGGGTTTGCAACCCCATAAGAACAACAATACCAACCAACCAGATCTCACAGGGACTGAACCACTACCCAAAGACTATACATGGACTGACCCATGGCTCCAGCTGCATATGTAAGAGAGGATGGCCTTGTTGGGCACCAATGGGAGGAGAAGCCCTTTGTCCTGCCAAGGCTGGAACGCCCAGTGTAGGGGAATGTTGTGGGGGGCAGGAAGGGGGAGTGGCTGGGGAGGGGGAACACCATTATAGAAGAAGGGGAGGGGGATGTAATAGGGGGCTTATGGCCAGGAAATGCAATAACATATGAAATGGAAATAAAAAATATCCAAATATAAATAAATAAATAGGTTCTTGTGCTTGAATGCTTGGCTCATAGGGAGTGGCATTTTAGGAGGTGTGGTCTTGATGGAGTTGGTGTGGCCTTTTTGGAGGAACTGTGTCACTGTAAAGACAGGCTGTAAGGTTATATATGCTCGGGTCAGCCACAGAGTCCTGTAAGCTTAGGTTTTTCAAAACCTCCTTTAATTATGACTCTTAAATACTTCAACCTTCCTTATAACACACCACACACCAGAAGTAGGGGAAAAAAAAGGTTAATGGGAAATGGGATTGTGGACCTGTTTAGGTATAGTTTTTAGAACGATTCCAATCTTCGTTGTTAGCAATCTAGTCCACTTGGCAAACACTAAACATGAATCAGTAGCAGTAGCTTGATCCAGAAGAAACTGCAAGGCTCTGCAGACAGGCATGAGTCCACTGAAGTGGCAAGGTGCAGCAGGAATACCACCAGAAGTTCTCTGATGTGTTTCTCTCCACAAAGTCAGGGCAAGCGATGATCAATAAAGAAAAAAAAGAAAGCAAGGCGAACCAACACAAGAGTGTCATCAGTAAAGAACAGCATCAGCAAAGGCCAACGAAAAGCAGCAAAGAGTTGGAAGGCGAACCAATACAAGAGCATCATCCACTGTCTGTTGGATTATACTTACAATCTTTCCAAATATCACGTGTCCCCTCAAAGTCTGCTCCAGCAAAATATCACATGCCCTTTTACCAGGCAGCACCCAGAAAAACACCGCATGTCTGTTTTCAGCAAAACATCCTCTCATAAGACAGTTTCCAGAAAAGCATCACATGACACAACTGAGTCTCCAACACAACCAGAAATTCCCACTTCACAGTCCCTTTCTGCTGCCTGCGGATCAAGATGTAGAACTCTTAGCTCCTTCTCTTGCACCATGTCTGCCGGGATGCTGCCAGACCTCCCACCATGATGATAATGGACTAAACACTTCTTGCTGACAATGATAATACCCCAATACCATCCCCCCCCCTCTCTCCTTCCTGAGTGTGGACTCAATATGATCAGCTAGCTTCCTGCTTCTTCTTGCCATACCTTTACCCTTCCCACAATGATAGACTCTATAGCTTTGCAATTGTAAACCATGATTAACCATTTCTCTCTTTAGCTAATTTTTGTCAATGTATTATTTACCACATCCACAGTGAGGTGGGGGCGAGCCCATATAGAAAGTTATAGATGATAAGGCCTGATGGAGGGAAAATTAAATAAGAAAAAGAAAAGTTTATGAGTTCAGAAAGAAGAGAGGGAAATAAGATTTAGTGTGAGACATGGAGTCTACAGGATCGTCTCATGTGCGGACATTTAGAGCAATGCTGGCTCAATGCTCTGGACCAAGAGGACACATTATAGAGCTCAGGACTGTGAAGGTAAAAGCTTCAGTGTGAATTTTGACACCAAATCTGGTGTAAAACATTGGAAGATCTGAGAAACTACAGGGAGTTGTTAATAACAGGAACAATATCTAATAGTAATAAAAGTGATAGTGTTTTATAGTCAGTCTGTTGATTGTGGGGCAGAAGTCTTCCTTCTCCATAGCAGGAGCTGGGTTTTGCCTCCCACTGCCTACCTTTGTAGGATGTCCTGGTTTAGAGCTAAGAGACCAGAAGGCTAAAGTACTATGGTAAAGAGTCCATGATGAAGAGCTTGACTGTCAGATGTACTTGGACTAACTCCGTAACTTCCCATTACCAGCTGAATGATCTCCCTGAGACATCTCCTCCCCTGGGAAAGCAGTGCAATGACTTTGTCTTCCTGGACTCACTTGTCTGAGGGGATAGATCTTCATGGCCAGGAGAAAAAACACCAATAAAAGAGGCTCAGCTAACGCCAGGAAGAGTATTCTTTAGAAAGGCAAAATTTGGAGGGTCCATGTCTTAACACTGTAGCTGTCATACAGATGAACCGAGTCTCCTAGCTCCAGAAAATATTACAGACACTTGAAAAGCTGTGTGAACATATGGTGACAGTGTGAGCCGTGGGTGGATTGTGCTTATTACAAGAGAAATCCGAGGCAGAAATAGATGGTAAAAACAAATAGATAACTCTCCAAGAAACCTTATGTCAGCCCTGCCTGGGGTCACATTTTACTCCAAACACTGAAGTCCAACAGAGTCCCATAATGGTTCAAATGTTGGCGATACCTCCCTGTCAGCAAAGGGAGGGAAAGATGGTTAAGGATTAGACATGGCAACAAAGGCTGAAGTGGTGCCTCAGCAGTTAAGAATGTGCATCGCTGTCATAGAGGACCCAGTTTCAGTTCTCAGTAATCCATGTTGGGAGGCTCGGAGGTTAACTGTAACTTCGGGATCCAACACCTCTGACCTCCACACACAGGTGCGCTTGCATTCATATACCCTCATGTATGTAACTTAAAAAAAAATAAAAGTAACTCTTTAGAAATCAGTAACAGCTGGAAATGCAGATCGGTGGTGGGGTGCTTACCTAGGATGTGTAAAGACCCTGGGTTCTGTCCCCTGAATTGAAAATGGAATCTGGTTGTGAAATAGAAGCATCTGGTAAGATACACAGAGGATATTGAATGAGGTATAATATACAATTTTGACAAAATTAGTGCCAATTAAACATGTCAGCTTTTAAAATTAAAGTTTTAATTCTCTCACTAGAGAATCTTCCTTTAACTTTTCTACACTCCTTTAAAAATTGTGTGTGTGTGTGTGTGTGTGTGTGTGTGTTGTAAAAATATAAAAAAAATTTAAAAGTGTGGTTGTCTTTTATTCCCACTAGGTCTGTCACTGCAGTGCCCCACAATATCTGCTGGATATCTTGCCAGAGGCACACATTCCAATTCCTTGGCTGCCCAGACCAACCTCCCCACACTCTATACACTTAAATCTACACATGAAAGAACATACAACACAATAACCTTTGACCCAATTGATAAGATATAATTGCCCACCTAAACATACAAAGCCCAATACACATCCATCCCTTAAGAACATTAATAACAACCTGTAATTACACAGAGCGGAATCTTAGCGTCACCTGCCAAGGCTTCTCTCCCTCTCCTTCTCCCTCCTGTCTCTCCTCCTTTCCGTTCCAGTCTCCTCCTCTTCCTTCAAACTTTTCTCCCGCCCATCCTTCCTTCTCGTCCAATGACAGGCCTCCTTCTATCTTGTACCTGCCTCACCTGTGACATCATCCCACATGTGTATACCACAATTATATATGAAATTCAGGGGGATTGGTTCTTTCCTTCTGCCTGGGGAACAAACTCGGGTTGTAAGATCTGTCACAGAGCAACTTTACCCACTGAACTATATCGCTGGTCTCCTAAATTTTCTATTCTTCAAATCAGTTCGGATCTTGGGTTTTTACAAAAATTTTTTTCCCCAGATTCCGTTAACGGTGCCTCTACTGTGGTTCCTTTTTTATCCAAGTTACATAGCCGAGGCTTCAGGCTTAATATAAGTGTGACATTTAACTAAGAAGTCGGGACCCAAGACGGGTACGGATTTTCATTATGTATAAAACAGAAACTCAGTCATTAAAATTAAAGGCCTTCCAGCAGTAGGGATGTCTATTTGTTTGAAGTTTTAATACAGTCGTATAACATCTCAAATAACTTGCTTACTTTAAACAACAAATATTTGAAAAGGGAAATAGGATTGAAAGTCTAAATCAAGGAACAGCTTGTTAAGAGAGCAATATGCAGGGCATAAATAACTTGTTAAAAACTAGCTATTTCATTACAGCTTGCTATTTAAGGAACTTGGATAGGTCCCTCTACAAAACAAATAAAAAGGCAGCTAATGAGCAAATTTCCTGACATACCCTTATTGCAACTTTGTGCATCAGTCTTTCTTGAAGGGTATGCCACTAGACACAGCATATGTGCTACATTATAAAAACCCTCAAACTTTTAAACTTGTTTTATTTGCCCTCTGTGGGGCAGAGTTTAGAGAAGCAGCTATCTTGGGTAGAGTCGAAGCATATGTGTAACTTTGAAAATGTGAAACTGTGAACGTGGCTAAGAGTCTTGCTTTTCTTTTCTTTTCCTTTTTTGTTTCTTATTTCTTTGACTTTTTCTTTATGAGTTTCACATCATGCACACCAATCCCTCTCATATCCCCATTCCTTAGTATCCACCCTCAGCCCCTGCAACCTCCCTCAAAAAACAAAAACAAAAACAAAACTATAAACGACAAAAAAAAATCTCGTTATGGAAGCTGTACTCTGTCACATGGTATCTCACAGTATACCCTTTTGTCCATACATCTTCACTTGCAAATATTCATTGCAATGAGTTATTGGTCTGATTCGAGGCCTCTGGCTTCTGCTACACTATTAATACTGCATCCTCACTGGGGCTCCTCTCAGATGTCCAGTTCTTGCACTGTGTCATAGAGATCCTGCAGCTTTGATTCAGTAGGACCAGCTCCTTCACACATCCTAAAAGTTCTTAGATAGGGTAGATCTTGGGGTGAGCCAACTCAAAGCCTGAATCTGGGCCTGTGTGGTAGCTGAATTGGTTAGGCTATCCAGGAGTTCTCCTCCACCGTGCCTCCAGCATTGCCCAGGCTAGCTCCACTTATAATCCACTTAGCATGAACTGCCGGATGGATGGTTTACTGAAGTCTGTACTTTAATTGAGACTTCTCGGGTCTTTCCAGTACTTTCTATTCCAAGGTCACCATGAGATGCTGCTGATCTCAAGTCCTCTGGTCAGAACCTCATTGTCAGAGTTCTCTGCTTCTGATTACCTTGATGGGTTTTGGACATTATTCTCCTATTGTTTTGTAGAATATTTTGAGCTTGGCTTACTCCGGCATTTTTTTTCTTGGTTTTAACAGCAATGGAATATAGGGTTAGGGGATAGACACCATAAAGTAGGTCCTCATTGCTTCCTGTCAGGGTTAGGTGCCCTTTAAATGATTCATCCCCAATGACCAAAATTTGAAAACGGTTGCTGTGAAAGCATCAAGTGACTCAGAGACTTGCTTAATGATTTAATTGTCATGGAGACAGGCCACTAGACTATTCCTTGTTTGAAAATGTTCATGGGGTTGGGGATTTAGCTCAGTGGTAGAGCACTTGCCTAGCAAGCACAAGGCCCTGGGTTCGGTCCCCAGCTCCGAAAAGAAAAAAGAAATGAAAATGTTCATAACCAACTTCCCTCCTGACAATCAAACTAAGAGTTTATGATTCTCTTGCCCCACTGCTGAGGTGGCTGTGGTTTGGATATAAATTGTGGTGATGGGGGTAACAGAGAACTGGGAGGAATTTTTAGGTTGAATTTTTTGGTGAGGGCTGTAGGGGCTGTTTTCTAGGAATGGAGAGGAGCTCAGTTCTCAGAACACCTTGGGTGTTTCATAACCATGTATAACACTAACTCTATGTGAACTGACACTCTCTTCTGGCTTCCATGGGCATTACATGCATGTACACATATGCACACATAGACATACCCAAAATTAAAATAAATCTTTAGAAACATATATGTAATATATTACACATACATATACATCATATTCACAGATGTGGGTTGTGTACATGTGTGTTGGGGAGCATGTGCACATGCCCATGGATGTGCATGGATGTGGATGCCAGGGTCAGTGCCTTCCTTAATCATTCTTCATCCATTTTCTGAGACAGGTCCTCTCACTGCATCTGGAGCACACCAAGAGTCTAGGCTGGCTAGCCAATGAAGTCAACGGATCCCAACCTCTGCCTCCCCAGCTCTGGTATTATAGGCATGTGATGCCATACCCAGCTTTTAATGTGGGTGCTAGAAAGAAAAACTTAGGTCATGCTCAGTAAGCACTTTACCCACTGAACCATCTCTCTGCCTCACAATGAGATTGTTCCTAACCAATCACCTTCCTAGGTAGGTCACTTTCACCGCGTGAACCTATGGTAGAGAAAACAAGATGTACAAAGAAACGAATTTCTTTAACAACGACCTGTGGAGCTGCTACGGTTCGGCTGCATCTTTCTGGACCAATGTGCTAGCTACAAGGTCTTACCTGTAACAACGGGAACACAGATTAGGTGATTGGGAAGGTGTTTCTATGCAGAACATTCTGTTATTCCATCACTGCATTTAAGCAAATGACAGTTTGGGTCAGACTCTGTATTTGAGCACTGAGAGTGAATGCACAATAAAAGCATAAAAACTTTCAGCCTGTTTTAATGAGTATTTTAATCACAGCAACACTAGAGAGGGTGACAGTTGTCAGAGAAATGGAGTTCCGTACAGCAGCTTACAACATCAGCTCTCACTAATTCACCCGATTCCTCCAGGACATCTTTCACTCACAGCATCATTTATATTACAATACCATTTAAACTCATCTGCCCAGTTTCATTTTCATATTTCATTTTGGTTTTATGAATGGATGTGAGTGGATATGTTGTGTGTGTGCACACACGTGCACACACACATGCTATGTCCACATAGGCGTCCATGGAGGCCATGTCAGATCCCTTAGAGATCGAGTTACAGGGTTCTGTATAGAAGAACAGCTGGACCCTTCTGAAATTGCCCAGAAATTGAAGAGAGGTCTTCAAGCACTCATTTACCCATTTGAACATTTGCATGGATGAGGCAAGACAATCTACTCCAGAAATTATATGGAAGAATAATTTCCCACAAGTAGAAGTATATTTCCCACTCTTAGGGACCTAACCAGTCTCTTGCCATTTTCTGACCTAAAATACTTTCATATCACTTGGAAGAATTTATAAAAGTTGGGAGAAGGGGGATGAGCTGTAAGAGTCTAGAGCAATTTATTAACATATGCTCTAACTAGAAATGTCATTTCTAGAAGACTGGATAAGAAAATGAGTAAACACGAACTAGTAAACTCTGTGTCCGCAGTCAAGACTTTAATGATCGTCACTTAAAACAGTTTGCTTGTGCACCCTAGGCAAGGGCTCTATCACTTAGTTATGTTCCCAGCCCTTGTAAAATGTTACTGAGTTAGGATTTCACTGTCTCCTGAGTTAACCTACATTTTGTTCAGTAGTCCAGGAAATTTTCAAGCTTAAAATCTTCCTGTCTCCTGGGATTATAGACAATCACTGTACCCAGCAATTTGGGAAAGTTTGGTATGAATTCTAAACGAATTTATCATATGGCGTTCCCATGCAACACTTGCTCTGTATGTCTGGAGAACAATCTAAGACAGCTACACTTTTGGTTTAGAACGAGTGAGTTTTTTAAATACATATCAAGTCAAAGCAAGAGGGTAAACGCCAAGTAGTGGATAAACAGGAGAACATCTTCAAATCAGACATAGAAAAACATCCAGCAGAGACAGTTTGGGGAACTCCAACTGAGACAGCAAAGAAAGGGTGATATCATCAAACTGGGTGCTTGCAAACATCCTACAGAAACCTACTGGGGAAGTTGAGGCAGCTAGTTGGAGTTCCCAGTGGTGAACTCCACCCAGGCAGAGAAGAGTGTCCCCTTAGGTAAGGTTTCCAAGTGAAAGAGAAAACAGCAGCAGAAACATGTGAAGCTGGGCATATCCAACAGAAGCCTTGAAAGCTGCACTGAGATTCCCAGTTGGGAGGTCTAGGCAGAGCAGGGCCTGCATTCCCACAGAGGGCACCTTTACGACACTGGATGAACAAGAGTGACCTCCTTTGGAAACTGTTGACCTTCTAGTTGTTATCAAGGGCACAGTGTTTTTATTCTTAGCTTGTCTTATTCTCCTCTCATCCTTCAAGGACCCAGGAGCACCAGCCTGGTCCTACACAAGGGGTCTTGGAGGACACCTGCGACAAACCCACTAGCGCCCTCTTCAGGCCTCAAGTTTAGTCTCAACAACCCCAAACATTATTATGGGAGAGTTTGCCAACATAATGTAAGGTGGTGAAGCCCATGTTCTCTCAGTAGAAATTCATTCAGTATCAGAGACTTCTTACAGTGAAGTCGAAGTTACTTTCCATGGCTGGGGATTGAACCCAGGACCTCACACATACCACCCAGCTGCTCTCTGCCACTGAGCCTGTCCCCAGCTCTCAATGCTTCCTTTGTATTCGCTGGAAAGTGAAAGCAGATCCTGAAAATTACTCACTCCATTTTAAGTGGAGCAATCCGAATACTCTCTGCCTGAGGATTGAAGTAAATGTGTGCACGAAAGCATTTGGTAAACGATGAAAAATGACACAGACATTGAAGATTTCTAGGCACCTTTTGTTTCAGGCTAGACATTCAAGGCATAGAAGGTGATCGCTCATAAAACAGGCATCCTTCTCTGGCACTCCAAAAAAATCTATGTAGATTAAAGGCATTAGAAATCGCTGCAGTGAATAAAACAAAGCAGGGATTTATAAAGAAACCATTGATTCTTCCTACTAGAACTCCTTCTCCAGAGTAACATGCTTATACTATGACTTATGGACAGCCATAAGCTTCTCTGTGCTGTGCAAACAAGTGACTAATTCCTCCTTTCTGCACTCCCTCCACCCTTCCTTCTCTTCCTCCCTCCCTCCCTCCCTCCCTCCCTTTTTTCCCTCTCTCCATGCCTCCCTCTCCTCCTCTTGCCCTCCTCCTTCCTCCCACCTCCCTCTTATTCTGTACTTCCTTCCTTTTTTCTTTTTTTGGAGCTGGGGACCGAACCCACTTCCTTCCTTTTTGTCTTCCTTTAGCCTTCTTTCTCTTTCCTTTCTCCACTCCCCTTTCTCCTTCAGTTTTCAACATAAATGGAATACATTACACCACAGAGACTACAGTTGTCTAATTTTTCATGTAACACTATAGTAAGCATCTTTAAAAAGGGGTATGGCTTATTCATTTAAAGTCCATTATTTTCCATGGGTGCCCTAGTTAATTTTTATCACTGTGACCAAATATCAGAGAAATCCATGATGCAAGGGAGGAAAGATTTATTCTGTCTCATGGTTTCAGAGTGCTTGGTCCACGACGGCAGGCAGGTATGGAGGGGCTGAATAACATGTATAACGGCAATTAACAGAAGTGTGTTTTCTGAAGCTTTCTCCTTAGCCCCTTTTAAATGTTTACTGGGTTTCTAGCCAATGAGATGTGCCCCCGACATTCATAGGGTCTTTCCCTATTAGCTAATTAGGTAACTCATTTCACTGAAGATTCCTCGAAGACACATGCAAAGGCACAGGTTGCCAATTCCCTAGGTCTAACAAGCCAATCAGTTTGACAATTTAGATTAAGCATGGGGGCCTGTGTGAGGATAGCTCAGCAGGTGAGGGCACTTTGCTGCCAAGCCTGACGACCTGAGTTCAATCCTTCAGACCCCATATCGTGGAAGGAGACTGCTGATTCATGCAGATATCCCTGTAACTTCCAGTGCATTCCGTGGTGTGTGCAGCTCATGTGCACACTTGCCTGCGCACACACCCCACAAAAACATATACCCCCAAAAGTTGAAAAATAGTGTCATTGTGAGCATATTGTAGACTAAAGGACAAATGTATCGCCATGATTTAACCTGTTGATGAATATTTGAGTTTACTTCTCTTCCTCTGTCCCTCCCTCCCTCTCTCCCTCCCTCCTTTCCTCCCTCCATTTCTTTCCTCTTTCTCCCTCTTCCTCTCTTTTCTCCCTCCTTCCTTCCTTTCCTCCCTCCTCCTACCTTCCCCCTCCCTCTCTCCCTCCTTCCCTCCCTCCTCTCTTCCCTCCTTCCCCTCCCTCCTCTTCTCCCTCCTTTCCTTCCCTCCTCTTCTCCCTCCTTTCCCTCCCTCCTCTTCTCCCTCCTTTCCCTCCCTCCTCTTCTCTCTCCTTCCCTCCCTCCTCTTCTCCCTCCTCCCCTCCCTTCCCTCCATTCCTTTCCTCCCTCTTTCTTCTCCCTCCCTCCCTCCTTCCCTTCCTCCCCCTCCCTTCCCTCCCTCTCTCCTTCCTCCCCTCCCTTCCCTCCCTTCCCTCCCTTTACTCCATTCCTCTCCCTTCCTCTCCCTCCCTCCCCTCCCCCTCCCTACTTTCCTCCTCTTCTTCCTTTTTTCAAGGGAGAGGTAATCCCACTATTTTACTGCAGTAGATCCTCTTGTATCTATAATAAGATGAGGTTTTAATTATTATTTTGCAAGCTAGAAAGTGGTAGGACTCATATCCAGCACCCTCCTTCCCATTAGACTGCACCATCTATACTAGAGACTGTGGATGGCTGTGTATTAATATGCATATGTCAGCCATTATCTGAGCAGCGGGATATCCACTCTTCGGTATAATGAGATCCTTCAAGACAGGATTTTACTGTTAGCATAATTATTACTTGCCTCTTCAAATTGAACTTATATTTTAAATTTCAGTGTAAATGTGAGGTGGGCAGTGATAAAATTAATTTAGTAATAGCTGTAATTATTAATGGTAGCTATTATGCATTGTTAATTATAATCATTTGCAATTTTATCATTCAGATAAATCTACTGTCTATCAGATTTTACTGCTATCTGAGTAAAGGTTTAAAGTCAGCTCCATTAACTTCCAGGTAGCTCAGAATCCTGCCTTCTGAATTGTCACTAAACTTGGACACATGGTCAATTTCATGGTGACAATTTGCTCCAAGTCACATCTAGAAATAGGAGTTACACATTTATTAAAAATGGGTCTACTCTTAAATCATGTTTTGAGCTTAGTGTTTATCACTTTTCCAGTGTGTTTATCCTGTGAGTTTGTGTGTGTGTGTGTGTGTGTGTGTGTGTGTCTCGAGCGCAGGCAGGCGCACACAAGCATATGGGTATGAGTACATGTGCTGGGGTTTTGCTCACATAAGGATCAGAGTTCAGTATCTGATGTCTTTATCCCTCTCCAGGTTGTTTGTTTATTTAAAACTCAGAGCTTAAAAATTTGATTCAATTGGGTGGCCAGTGAGCCCCAGGCATCCCGTCTGATTCTTTCTCTCTAGTGTGGGATTACAAGTGCATGCTGGAACATAGGCTTCTTACAGAGGTGCTTGGGATTGAACTCAGGTCCTCTTGCTTGCACGGCAAGCATTTTGCGGGCAGAGCCCTCTCCTCAACCTCTTCTTGTGTATTTCCTTGACTCTAGGGCTCCTCTGATCTTTAAGTCCTCACATGAGTCAAACAATGAACTGAGTTCTAACTCAGCTCTTGGTGAAATAAAGGAGCCAAGGTCACTCGCTCTCTTACAGGCATACAGAGATGCTGAAGGCTGGGACTGCCCTTCCTCTCTTCTGCTCTGACTCTCACAGGAATTGCAAATAACTGGATTTTGGTTGGGCTGCGTGTGTGCTGAGATAATGAAAATCCCTGCCTTTCAAACATGGCATGAGCAAAATTTGTGTTTTCCTGTGTTCCTACTCCTACGGACAGACCAACCCAAGTGATTTGGTTCACAATTGTCAGCGTTGACTTTTCCCGATGGCCATTACCACAACATCTCTGTGATTTGCACCCTTTGCCCTCTGCTGCTTATGACATTCCCTTTACCATGCAAAACTCGGCTCAAACATCACCTCACTTATGTTGATCCACATACTCATGGGCTAGCACTGGGTGGCTACAGTGTCCTACCAATGGGCACCAGACTTTGAAGCCAAACAAATACCATCCTTTCCCTCATGTTTAAACATTCAGATGGATGTCGCATCTATCCAAAGATGCCAAGTGCAAATTTGTTTTCGTTCTAATTGCTTTTGACAAAGTTAAATAGCTGGCCTCGGGCCTCCATTTCTTTCCTTTCTCCCTCTTCCTCTCTTTTCTCCCTCCTTCCTTCCTTCCCTCCCTCCTCCTCTTCCTCCTTCTCCCTTTCCCCCTCCCTCTCTCCCTCCTTCCTTCCCTCCTCTCTTCCCTCCCTCTTTCCCTTCCTCCTTCTCCCTACGACGGAGGCTCACCACGACAGTCTCTTCTGAGAGCTCACAGTGACATTGCCAGTGGAGTCCAGATCAAGCTTGGGATTTGCAGCTCTGGATAACCCTAGTCTACTCTCACTGGTTAACATAAAGACCCCTCTCAGAGAACCTGCTAATCCATTTTGGAATGTATTTCTAAATTAAAACATACGTCTTAATTATTTTATGGGTAATTCTCTGCAGTCTCCTGAGGGGGTCCCTAGGCAACGGCATCATTTTCAGGTTAAACAAAAAATATTTTTAGTTAAAATAAGATTAGAAAGAAAAAGAGGACGGTCTCAACAGATCTATGCTCACAGAAAAAGTCCGGGGTATATTGAGATAAGAAGCCAAAATTGGTGGTTGGAGAGATGACTCAGAGCTATAAAGTGCTGCTAGCAGACATTCATTCAATGTTAGCTGAATTAATTAATTGATTGATTGATTAATTAATTAATTGATCTAGGAAAACTTGGCATCTTCACTTTTTTTTTTTTAAAGATCTTGAGAAATCAGTGAAAGAGACTTGCTAACCTAACTTTGTTTTCATGCTGTGTTCTCCATAGGAGACATTTGGGAAACCTTCAAAAGAGATCTTCTTGTCCAACTTCCAAACAAGAAGGCTAAAGAGTGGTTGTGTGTGCCATTGTACGTACCCAGGCACATGGAGGAGAGTTTGGTCTTATTCTGTGAGAGAGAGTCACTCTCTTAGTCCTCAGCTATTGGCTAGGCTGACTGGCAGTGAGTTCCAGGGATAAACCTGTCTATCCCTGCCTGCTGAGTGGGTGGGGTTATAGACTGAGGCCATTGCCCTCAGCTTCTTACGAGATTGCTGGAGAGCTGAACTCAGACCCTATTGTTTGTACAGCAGGAGCTTTACTAACTGAGACACCTCCCCAGGTTCCAAGAGGGCCGCTCTTCTTAACTGAAATGATGGAGGGGGGAAAATGGCCTCTAGAGTCTGGATAGTGGGTTTTGCAAGGCTGAGAAAACTTCCTGCTGGAGAGATGTTGACAAGCACGGGGCGGTGTATGAAGAGGCACTCGGGGATTCTTCCTGGACAATGAGCGGCGCTTAGAAAACAACGATGTGGTGAACTCAGTCCAAATCATTCGCAAACATATGGATCCAATCTCCCTTAAAACACACATGGCTTCAACAATTAAACACCAAAGCAATTTGCAGGGAAGAGGATACACAAGAGGGATTTGATGGGGTCCATTTGAAAACTGTCTGAGGCCTTCCCTGAGCCCCGCATGGAGTCACTCCCAGGGAACACTTGGAGTGTGAGTCGGCCAGCTGTGGGGAAACACAAAGCCCCCTTCGAATGGCAAGTTGTCAGAACCATTCCTGGTGACATTCGCTCAGGCCCGCGTGGGAGAAATGGCTTTGATCTTAAGAATGATGGGAGGAGTAGAATTACACATTTTTTTTGACTTAACACTTTCCCTCTTTGTTAGACTGGCAGTGTACAAAGAGAACTGAAGTGTGTCTATGTGTGTGTGCATATGTGTTATGATAACGCTCTCCAAGAACATTCCCATCTCCAGAAAAATCCCCATTCTCCTTTACCGTGTATGCCCAAGAGAAATCTGTGCTCACTCCACTTCCATGACTAGGGAACAAGGCAAAGTACAGATAGAGAAAGGGTCCTACCCGAATCACACAGCTGCCCATGAATAGCCGGAAGCCATTCCTCCAGCCTGCTGATTTCTGCTTCCAGACCCATCGTGCCTCTAGATTAATAAAGCTGTGTAGAGCATTACCATATATTAACTTGAAACTTGCTCTCCTAGGGGGGATGCTGTCTTTCTTTCTTTCTTTCTTTCTTTCTTTCTTTCTTTCTTTCTTTCTTTCTTTCTTTCTTTCTTTCTTTCTTTCTCTTTTTCCAATGAAGCTGTAGCACTTGGCAACTGGTGACCAAGATACAATTAATTTTTTTCCCTTCTGAGCCAAATCATTGTACAAACTACCTCTGTCATCTCCAGAGCCTGATACAAGACACTGAGTTATACGTCACTCAAGTTTACCCTATCATCAAAAGACTTCACACCCAGGCGAAAACATGAACCCTGTATTCTCCTGTGCCACCATCACACTTAACCTGAACTCATGTGGCTGGCACTTTCCTGAGCAGCACATATATGAGGAAGATATGACCCTCCCACTTCATTTTGAGAGTACAATAAGCACGTGCCTTTTCAACCAACAGGTAGTAGTTCATAGGATCTAGTTTTCTGGAATTTTCTATAATTGCTTTATGATCCTCAATGCCCCCCCTCACAGAATGGTTCCTTAAAAGATTATTTAGTATAATAAGTCAAACTACATGGGACATTCACTCCAATAGATCTCAAGCTTGGCCGAGCATTAACTCTTGTTGGGGGGAGGGGATTTATTTAATTGATGTTTATTTGCTCTTTTAATCTTGTCTGTTGGTTTACAAAAACGTGAGTTTCATTTTGGCTTCTCATACATACGTACCATTGTTTCATGTCCTTAATTGGTGTAAGAGTGGCCTTTAAAGACACAGCACACCGTAACAGCTGACACGCCTGCTCTGAGCAGAACTCTGCAATGGCCATTGGTTAGTGATTGCATATCAAACGTTCACTCACAGACTGCTCTTATTAACTCTGGGAATTCACTAACCCTGGGAGGCACAGTTCACCAGAGTCAAAGAGCATAAAATGTAGACTTTTTTTTTTTTAATTTCACAATGCCACCTGTCAGAGTGCTAAATGAAGATCATGATTAATAAAACAATAATGGGAAGATTTTGCGTAGACCTTTCAATTAATGGGTGACATCTGAAGTAGACATCTCCTTCTTCCTAGAGGAGTAAGCCATTACAGCAATCGAGGCTGGTGAACGAAGAGACTATGTTTCCTTACAGCAAGTGGGAGTTTAAACCAGACCTGAACTCTAACTCTTCTCTGCCCATGATGAGAGCAGGCTATGACAGCCTCATGCTCTCCCTCTGGTGACTACAGTACGCAGCAACCATAGCTTGCTTGTAATGCCTGGCAGTTTGTCTCTCACAGTGTGCCAGGCGAAGCTGGCATTTGCAATGATGAGATAGAAATGGGGGCCGTGTACTCACTTGTCTTCTGAGCATCATACAGGGTCTGGCCACTTGGGTGTATTTCTCTCTCTCTCTCTCTCTCTCTCTCTCTCTCTCTCTCCCTCTCTCTCCCTCCCTCCATCCCTCCCTCCCTCCCTTACTTTTCTTCTTTCTTTCTCTTTATCTTTCTGTCTTTCTTTTTTTCTTCTATCTTCCTTCCTTCCCCCCTTCCTTTTTTCTGTGTCATGTGTGTATGGCTTCCTGTGAGTAGTAGATGTATGTTGGAGGGTGTGCATATATGTGCATGGATGTGGAAGGCAGCTATCAATCTTGGTTCTTGTTTCTCATCTATCTGATTTTGGTTTGTTTGTTTTTCAAACATGGTCTATCAGTGGCCGAAAGATTTCCAGTATAACTAGACTGGCCAGCCACTGAGCCTTAATGGGTCACCTGTCTCTGCCTCTCCAGTGATTACAGTCACATGGCATCACGCCCAGATTTGTGTGTGTGTGTATGTGTGGCAGTATGTGTGTGTGAATGTGTGTGTATGTGTGTAAGCGTGTGTGTATGTGTGTAAGCATGTGTGTATGTGTGTGAGTGTGTATGTGTGTGTATGTGTGTGTAAGTGTGTGTGAGTGTGTGTAAGTGTGTGTGAGTGTGTGTACATGTGTGAGGTGTGTGTGTATGTGTGTATGTGTGTATGTGTGTAAGTGTGTGTGAGTGTGTGTACGTGTGTGAGTGTGTGTGTATGTGTTTGACTGTGTGTATGTGTGTGAGTGTGTATGTGTATGAGTGTGTGTGTATGTGTTTGACTGTGTGTATGTGTGTGAGTGTGTATGTGTATGAGTGTGTGTATATGTGTGAGTGTTTATGTGTGTGTGAGTATGTGTGTGTATATGTGTGTGAATGTGTGTATATGTGTGTGTATGTGTGTGTGTGTGTGTGTGTGTGTGTGTGTATTCTAGGGCTCAAACTCTGATCCTCATACTTGTAAAGCAAATAGTTCATGGGCTGAGCCATCTTCCTAACTCCCTGGTTTTTCCTAAAGAATGTGATTGGAAAGAGTGTGTGTATGTGTGTGTGTGTGTGTGTGTGTGTGTGTGTGTGTGTACGTGTATGAGTGTGTGAGGTGTGTGTATGTGTATGAGTGTGTGTATATGTGTGAGTGTTTATGTGTGTGTATGTGTGTGTGAGTATGTGTGTGTATATGTGTGTGAATGTGTGTGTATGTGTGTGTGTGTGTGTGTGTGTGTGTGTGTGTATTCTAGGACTCAACGCTGATCCTCATGCTTGTAAAGCAAATAGTTCATGGACTGAGCCATCTTCCTAACTCCCTGGTTTTTTCCTAAAGTATGTGATTGGAAAGGGTGTGTGTGTGTGTGTGTGTGTGTGTGTGTGTGTGTGTGTGTGCACTGCATACACAGGTAAACACTGAAGGGCAATGGATCAGTCATGGGAAAGATCATGATGAACATTTTGATGAAGTATCTGATGAATGACTCTGGAACCTTCCACTCACAGATGAACTGCAAACCACAGTGACTTTAATGAAGTATGTGTGCATCCATGAGAAGAAAATGAACTTGGCGCTCCGGGTCCTTCCTTCCAGTCCTTGCCTGGCTATGAGCACATCAAACAAACATTCAGGCAGAGGACCTTTAATCAGCTTCTCAAGGACAGCGAATCGAGCCAGAAAAGTAATTCAATCCTCATGCCCAAGTTACAAGGAAGGTAAGAAAAGCTGTCCTTTAGACTCCATCAATCCCATAGAACTACTTGTCTGTTTCTTCCCAGTTGGAATCAGCCTCACGAGAACCACTTGTCAGAATGAACACCCAGTGGGAGATCAAGTGGGCACACTTTTGGCTCTGCCAGCCTCTAGCACCATCGGACTGTACCATGGCAGGCAGATCACTCGAGCTTCTAGGCTCTTCTGTGCCCTCTGTTCATCCCAGAATACCCACTGTCATGGACTCCACTCTGCCTGGTATCATCACTTAAATGTGAGGTCCCTCAGAGGTGGCTGCTGTGAGATTCATCTGTGGCTTTTTACTAAGGAAATGAATAACAGATCCCCCAAATCCCATGGGAACATGGCCTCTTCTTTCATCATCTGAAACACGTAGATGACTAATGCTTCTTGTGCGTTTGTGTTTGTGTGTACCTGCTTGTCTGTGACCACATGTGTGCACACAAATGTCGAAGCCAGAAGTCAATGACAGGTATGTTCCTCAACTGTCTGTCGTGTTATTATTTGAGTCTCATTGAACCTGGTGCTTATGTATTCGTCTAGACGGACACTCAGCAAGTCCTAGAGGACCACAGTCTTAGTCTTCCCTGGTGATTAAAAGATGGGACATATTGCCATACATGGCTTCTTTTGCTGCTGTTTTTAATATCGGACTCTGGGGGACTAAAAGCAGGTCTTCATGCTTGCGCACCCAGCACTTTGACATCTTCCCACCCCGGCCAATGTGTCTTCAAGCACCAGCTTCAAAACTGTGGGTTGGTTGAACACTTGATTCCTTCCCAACAGGGCCCTCAGAAACAGGAAGGGACACTCGGAAAACAGCAGTGGTTTGAAAATAAGGAACTTTAGAGTCGTAAAGTAAATAGGGAAAAGGCCCACTAGTGGTGTGAAAACTTCTCCCACCTGATGCCGATGGTAAGACTCAGTCCCTGTTCCTACCCCAGTAACCTTTGTCCTTCTATATAAAAAGAGTGCATATGACTGTATACCCGTGTTTTACCAAATAGAGATTTTGAACGTTATATATTTTGTGAGCCTTACCAGTCCACAACAATCTGTACTTGAGTGTCTAATTGCCCGAGTGCTAAACAATACTGAGTGTTTTATTATAAAATCTTTTCCCCAAAGAAAAGACTCTTCTGATGACTTGTTAGTGCTTACTGCTTCCTTTCTGCTGATAAAAGGTTTTCATCGTGTGTGGTGTCCTGCTGTTGCTACTAGACCTTCCAACTGAACCAACCCAGAGAAACTTTAGCGATAAACACCAGGATTCGTCTAGTTCCCCTTGTCCCCCGAGATAAGGGAATAGCATGTTTTAAAGACACCTTAGGGGAAATCCCTTTTTCCTTACAGCAGAATGAAAAGCTCTCTCTTTAGCTACCTACAGAGTTTTAAGAATTTTGCTGAGTTGCCTTTTTTACAAATACATTTCCACTTAGAAAGAGCAGGGTGGTGATACAGCCCTGAGAAATCTACCCAGCTTGGAAAACTTACATGATGGTGGATGCTTCCTTTATTCCTAGGGAGGGTCACATCCAGGATACATCCTCACCCTCCTTTCTCTACAAGACACCTTGACTCCCTGAACACACGTACCAATGTGTTGACTCCTCAGTAATGCAGTGACCAATTCTAACAAGTTTATGTTTTTATCACATACAAGCAGAAAGAGTTTGCTAAATGTATGTGTACATCAGTCAGACAAAAATGACTTGTGGCTTTGGGGTCTCCCTTACAGTCATTACTTGGCACCTAGGACAACGAAATTTAGACACCTCTATTCCTTTGAGCCTTTTTGATAAATAAAACATTTCTTCCTATCATTGTGTGGGGAGTATTGCTTATGAGCCAAACTACGGAATGTTGGCTTTTCCTAGAGACACTGAGGCTCAGGTGGTTTGAATTTAATGTCTCCTACAAACTTTGGACATTCAAATATTGGTTTCCAGTTGGTGGCTCTTTGAGGAGGACAAGTAGGTGTGGCCTTGCTGGAAGCAGGCTTTGACATTGCAAAAGACTCAGGCCATTTGAAGTTAAATCTCTCTACTTCCAATTTGTATAAAGAGATGTGAGATCTCAGATGCTGCTCCAATGTCATGCCTACCTGCCTGCCATCATGCTTCTGTCTGTAATGACTGTGGACTCCTATACCCCGAGAGTCATAGAATCTTTCTCCTATAATTGCCTTGGCCATGGTGTTTTATTACAGCAATAGGAAAGTAATATAGCTAAATAAAGAAAAAATACCCATGAAATTCAAGTTACTTTCATTCATTAACTGGTACCCCTTAGTCACTCTTCCTCAACTGAATGTTCATGGAAAACCCCTCTCTTTCCTCTTTCTACTAAATATTAAAACATACAATGGATCCTGCAGGCCCACAAAACGTAGACATCAGTCATGGATGTCTTCCTGCTTCTGGGAACTATAAACCATCATGTGGACTTCACTTGTCCTGTGTGTTAGCTAGGTTGACAAGACGCAAGACAGGAACACTGTAAAGGAGATGGGTGTGTTTTTGGATCATGGTTTTGTCAGGTGCAGACCAGGCTGTCACAGCCTCTGCTCCTGTGCAAATGCAGCATGGCAGTAAGGATGTGTGGCATAGAACTGTTTATCTCATCGCTGAAAGAAAGCAGAAAATGAGACTGAGAGGGGCTAGGGACAGGGATGTCCCCAAGGATACATCCACAGTGACCTAATCCCCTCACCTATTCCAATCTCCTAAGGTTTGGAGAACTGCAAATAATATCAGTAGTTGAGTACTGAGTACTGTATTAGGCTGTGGTTCCATTCATCCAACAGTGTCTGCATCCCAACAGGAAGTACAAGAATCTAGTAGTTGTTCTGCCCGGAAGGCTGTAATACAAGTGAAGGAGTGAACTTGCCTGGGAGAGTGAGGACAAGCAGGTAAAAGGCAAGCTCTTCCTTCTTCTGTGTCCTTTACATGCGCTGGCTGCCACCAGAAGGTATAGCCTATTTTAAAGGTGAATCACCTTACTTAAAAAAAAATCTTAATTCAGGGTGGGCGGTCCCACTTAAATAATTCAGTGAAGACAAATCCCTCAGAGGTATATCTAGCCACTTGGGTTTTAGTTCATTCCAAATGGAGTGACATTGACAACCGGGAATAACCTAACAGGAGAGACAGCTTCAGATATAGGAACAGAAGAGATGTAAAGATCTGGCCGTTGATCTACGTCCTTACCTCCCAACCGTGCATGATAACTGGTTGATGGAAGCCGGGGAGCTCTCAGATACAGAGGGAGAAGATGGAGTTTTTATTGATTCCTGGCTTGTACCAGAATCTGAGAAATGAGTCAGAGATGAGAGCAAAGAAACTGAAGAATTAAGGAACTGAGATAAAGTTTGTTGTAGGGCAAAGGTACCTACCCAGTGCGTGAGTGTGGGCTGCAAAAGACAGAGCCATCACTGGACTGCGGATGGCTCCTTTGATGAGATATATTTTAAGGAGGTGTGTGGTTTGAACAAGAACAGGCCACATAGACTCATGTTTTTGAATGCTTGGCCGATGGTGAGTTGCACTATCAGGAAGTGGGTCCTTGTTTAAGGAAGTGTGTCACTCAGTTGTGTTGGGGGATGGGGGGCTTTATATCCAAACCATCTAGAATTCTCATCAGACAAACCCACACTCCAGGAAGCTACAATGAAGTGGCTAATTGTTTCTTAGTCAAGACAATACAAAGCAAACAGACTTCCTATTCTCAAGATTGCTGTACCAGTATTAAACAACCAAACACATTTCCTGTTTGTTTGAACATTTGTGGGTTTACTATTATATTTTAAAATAAATATTTTATTATTGATTTGTTTGTGTATGTGTTTGTGTGTGGGCACACCACATGACCAAAGACAATTTGCAGGAGTCATTTCTTTCTTTCTGTCACAGGATACTAGGGGACTGAGCACAGGTTGTCAGGCTTGGAAGTACTGTTACCCACCAAACCATTCTACCTGCCCTCTGCCATTTGTATTTTAACACCTTGTTTTAGAACACATCGAGCCACTAGTGTGTGTATATTGTCAGGTAGTAGAGTGACAGGTTGATGTTAATTTCAGGAGCCTTTTGAAAAGTCCCCTAAATCACTTAGTGTGTTTTTTTGCTTCATAAATGCATGAATGCTTGGGACATATCCTATTACGTTACCAGACCTAAATTTTACTGAATACAAACACTCCTTAATTTAGTTAGGCCATGGACATTATAGATTTAAAACTCATAATCATTTTTCTAGTGATTACAACCAAAGAAAAATTTCCTACAAACCATTTGCATTTTTAATAGACTAGGAAGAAATGACAAAGAAATGTGAAAAATCCTTCAGTAGAGTTGAGAAGAGACAGAGATACAGTAGGTGGAGGAGGCTCCCTGGTTGGGCAGGAACCACAAGTCTGTAAAGCTCTTTTTCAACTGGGCTCCACTGACTCTCTTGTCACCTAGCCCATCATGAGGTTAGTAGAGGGTTCACCTAACCTTACTATAACTATTGGGATTACCATTGGAATAAGAGTCTCTTGCTGTCCTATTTTCATCTCTGTTGCTATGATAAAATACTCTGGACAAAAGCAACTGAGAAGAGGCAAGCATTAATCTGCCTTACTCATTCAGGTTACAGTACATCATTTAAGGAAATCATTAAAGGAACCGGAGGCAGGAACACGCAAACAAGCAAACCTGCTACCTCGTGAAGCAATACCTCTAACTGGAAAACTGACTCTCAAGAGTCCAGTAGAAACCATGGAAGAATACTTCTCGATGGCTCACTCACAAGTTCATGAATAGCTAGTATCAGTACAGCCCACTATCACCTGCCCAGGGAATGGTGCTGCCTACAGTGGGCTGTGTACTGCTACTTCAATTCACAGTCAAGGCCATTGCTACAGATATGCTTACAAGCCAATCTGACCTGGGTAATCCCCCCGCTTGAGTTTCCCTTCTCAGATGACTCTAGGTTGTTTAAGCTGACAGTTAAGACTAACTAGGATTCTTGCTCTCTTGTAAAATTGTAGGTTCCTACCTTATATCCTTCTCTCCTGCCCCTCCTCCTCCTCCTCTGCTTTGACCGCCACTTCCTTTGATTCTGATTCTTCCTTCTCCTCCTCTTCTTCCCTCCTTCCTTCCTCTTTCTTTATCCCTTCTTCACTTTCCCTTTTTCTTTTTAAAATGATTAATTCTTTGAGAATTATGTTCAATGTAGTTTAATCATATTTATATGCATTCCCCAACTCCTCACAGATCCAGTTTTGTTCCCCACTGATCCAACTTTGCGTCATCTTCTTTCTTCTTTTTTAAAAACCCATCAGACCCAGTTTGTACTGCCTATATATTCTCAGGCATGGGGCCATCTATTGGACCGTGATTTGCCTACCAAGAACCATGTCCTTAAAGAAAACTGATTCTCCCTCTCAGAAACTGTCAATTGCCAGCTACTAATGAGGCTTGATGCTCAATTCTCTTCTCTATGCTGGGATCGTATCTGGTTTGAACTTGTGTGGGTCATAAGCATACCATCCTAACCGCTGTGAGTTCATTTCTGCACTGCCCTGCTGTACATAGAGAACACTGTTTTCTGGCACTCCTCTACTTCTGGAATTTATAACCTTCTGTCCCTTCTTCCTTTGGTGATACCGAACACTGTGAAATAGGTGGCCAATTTAGGGCTCCCATTCACACCTTGACCTATTGTGGGCCTCTGCAACCTACCGAACAAAGACGCTTCTGTGAAGAGGGCTGAGAAATAGCTTAATCTAGGGGTATAGCAATAAAACATTAGGAGTCTGTTTAATGCTGCATCCATTTAACAGTTTGTTCAACTGTCACTGAGCACATAATTCACGGCAGACACTGAGCTTGGCTGCAGGGACATACTGCCAGGAATTCAGATCTTCACTCCGAACTGCCGGATGTTTCACCTGTAGAACGATAACAGAAGAAATAAATATCCCAGAATGACATATGAAAACTAGTCTCTTTTTTTTTCTCTCTTCTGAGAGGTGGGACGGAGAGCCACATGTGGTTAAAATATGCAGCACTCAACACTCCAACTCAGGAATAACTTAAAACATCAAATTGGAGATTGATGCATTGGGGGCAGAAGTTATTACATTTCTTTGTTCAGAGGAAGCACAATTAGCATGTTCAGTTTGGAAATTAGTCATACCAAATTCACTTTCTAGTCTTAAAATAATGTTGTGCAAATTTTTGGCAAGTTGTTTCATGTTCGTGTTTAATGAAAGCAAAAGAAAATCTTTCCCTTGTACTTAAATGCCTGTTTAGCTTCGTTTGGGCCATTCCTTTTGAACTGAATGCAAATGAGGGAGGGATGTAGCTATTTCATAATCTTTCTTTAATCAAGATCACTACAAAGCACTGGCTGCTTGGGCAGTGGGCGACATAAATCATATTAACTTAATTCCGTGTGTTTCACTAAAGGACCTAGTGTTTTTATGAACCAGGTATCTGCATCAATGCTATAGGAGCTTCAGTCAAAGTGCAAATTCTACAGAGTCAAGGATGTGTTTGCTTTTCGCTGAGGTGAAGATGAAGTGCTCTCTCCCACCTCACGTTGGCCTCATTTAAACATGGCTGCCTTTCAAGAATCCCTGGGCTTGGGAGAGGCAGCTGAGAACAGCCTCCCAAGTATGAAATGGAAACCCAGGCTCATATGATGTATCAAGAAACAAGTATAACTGTGTCTGCATTGTTTCTATTGGCACATAGCCACTGATCATAGAACTAAGGTCACATAAGGACATGTCCACGCAAGTATACAATGGACTTTGAGCATTTCCCCCTTTGTATTAACCTATTCTTTCTCTCCTCTTCCTCCTACTAACTTCCTGTATTTGAAAGTCTCACTTCTAAATTCACTTCTACATAATATGTATACATACACATGCACACATATGTCATATATATCACACACATATATAATCATATATATCACACACACATACACATGCTCACATATACACACATATATGGTCTAAGATACACAACTGAGAGAAAAGACATTGCACTTGACCTTCTGAGTTTTACTTTATTTAATATGACAATGTCTAGCTGCATCCATTTCTATGTAAATAATGTAATTTTGTTCTTTGCTAACTGATTAAAATTTCGTTTCAATAAATACAACATATAGTCAAACACACATATATAGACACATGTATGCACACACACATAAGCACATACACATAAGCATATGCATACACACAAATACACACCTATACAGGTATACATACACACATGTGCACAAGCATACATATATGTACACACAGATGCATATATACACACATGCATGCATATATACATGCATATTCCTACACACATATCTGTACACACACACACACACACACACACACACACACGGGTTTTATTTTTTTTTCTTTTTTCGCTTACACTCCAAATGCTTCAAAATCTCCATAATCCTGGTTTTTCAATTACACAAATAGAGTTGGCAGTCTACAATCCACTGAAAAATATTGTTCAAATATCTCTTTCTATGTAATGCAATTTATCATAAGAAATTTTTGTTTCATTTTATTTCTGTAACACTACAACCCAAATCTGATAAAATCAGTATTTCTCTTCCCCTAAACCCCTGTACAATATTCGAATATTTCCATCTCTTTTTTTATGGCAAGCCCAGGAATATTTCTGTAATATTCATGAAGACAACAAAATTTTCAAGAGAAGTATCTTGCTTGTTGAAGAAAATCATGATTTCTTTTTAAAATCTGAGAGAAAAGATTAAGGCTCAAACTTGCAAAGGTTTCAGATATCTAGGCAAGGGCAGGAGGTGTGGCTTGATATGGTATGAATGCTTGGCCTACATGAGTTCAGCCTGGGTTCAGTCTCGGACATAAACACCCCGTCAACGATTGTATTGATAATATGATAACACATTTTGACTGGATTGTCTCCAATATTCTGCAGTTTATTCTTGTTGTACAATGTTAGAAGGGCCTCATGAGCTAGGGGCTGTGGGGACATGGAGGACAGTCCTCATTATTACGCCTGTGTCAACTGGGCCACTCAGGCCTTACTGAGTCCACCATCTCCCTTTGCTATTGTATTAAAGTGTCTTGATCTATGCTAAACGGGAAGTAAGGACAAGACCGACAGCCTTCTTTTCTTTTGTTTCATTTAATGTTTCTAAATCTCAAATGGAGTTTTCTTCTTCCCTTCCTCATCTCCTCCCTCCCTCGCATTCTTCTTTCCCCCCTCCCCCTCCCTCTCTCTTTCCAGCAGGGTCTCATGGAGCCCAAGTTGGCTTTAAATGCACTATATAGCCGAGTATGGCATCAAGCTTCTCATCCTCTTGCCTCTACCCATCCAGTGCAGACTGTATGCATATACCACCGTACCCAGAATTTGCCTTACTGGGAATCAAATCCGGGGCTCCCTGTCTGCTAGGTGAGCCCTCTCCAAATTGAGCTCTACCTCAGACCCTATTGTAAACTGTGATGAGATCCTTACCTTGCAGGCAGCTTGTGGGTTTTCTCTTTTTCTTTCTCTTGTGTCCTACGGGAGCCCAAGTATCATCCGGTCCGGACCAGATGTTTCCCAACCATGCCGAAAGGCAAATGTGTTCATTCTCACTTGTTTTAACTAGAAAAAAGAAGGAGTGTGTGTGCACACATGTGTACACATCACATACATGCACATATGTGTGGACTGTATACAATGTTCTTATTGTTTAACTTCAAAATATCATTAAATCTTTAAGTGGATGTGGAGCCCACCTTTAAACCCAGCACTTGAGAGGCAGAGGCAGAGGCAGGCAGATTTCTATGAGTTCAAGGCCAGTTGATCTGCAGACCTAGTTCTAGGGCAGCCAAGGCTACACAAAGAAACCCTGTCTGTCTATCAAAGAATCATAATAGAGCTGGAGATGTCTCAGTGGTTAAGAGCACTTGTTCTTGCTAAAAACCCGGCTCGATTCCCCAGCATGCATATGATGTATCACACTCTCCATAACTTCAGTTCTAGGGGATCTTGATGCCTTTTTCCGACTGTCAGAGGTATTGGGTGCACGCACAGTACACAGACATTAATGTGAACAAGACATACAGTGAACAAATCTAAAGATATTTTTAAAAATAATCATAGTAACTACATGTAAAATATATATGTATATAACATTTATATACATGTATATGATATTTATATAGTATATGGCTTATATGACTCATAGCTGGTCCTTGTTAAATCAAGGCATTCCAGTCTGATATCTAGAGTAGTAAAATTCTTAATAAATACCCAGCTAAATGGTTAATACTTCAGATTCCAAATTTCAAAGTTAAGTCTTTTATTAAAGCTCTAACTTTACTTTCATTTGAACACAGAGATGTACTGACTGGGCAGGCTGGCCTTAAACTCACTCTGCAGTACAAATAGGTCTAGAACCTGTCATCCTTCTCCCTCAATCACGTAAGTAGCCAGAAGTACAGCCGTGTGCTTCCGGCCTTAGTACCCGTTGTCAGTTCCAATGACTTAGGTCTGTGATCCAGACAGGGAAATATGAGTGCAGCACCTCAGTTCCTTCAACAGCTCAATAACAAATGACATCAGTAGTGACTCAAGGTTTTAATATTCTCACTGTAACTTTGTATATTTTATAGACTGATTGTTTCCTACTATACAATCAGGGACCTACAGGGACCTCATCCCCAAATATGCCACAATAAACTCTCAAGCAGCAATGCCAAGATAACCAAGGATCTAGTCAAGTTATATACTATGAGTTAAAGCCTTCAGATCATGTTTTCCTATATGTGTGTATGCATGTTTACATGTGTATGCATGCAACACACACACGCACACACACACACACACACACACACACACACACACACACACACACACACACATATATATATATATATATATATATGTAGAGGCCAGATGTTGATATTTCCCACTCAGTTTTTATGTTATTTATTGAAGAGGATTCTCTCACTGGAAGAGAGAACTTGCCAATATGACTGGTGTAGCCCGTCAGTCAACCTGCTGTGGGGATCTCTGATCTCTACCCTATACATGCTGGGATTACAAATAGGCCACCTCATTCCGCTGGCCTTTGTGTGGGTGCTGAAGGTTTGATCTCCAGCCTTCATGTTGCCCAGGGAATGTTTTACTCACTGACTAATCTCTCCAGCCCTCATTTTCTTTTTTTGACACACAATGGCTTGTATCTCTGATGTGAAGAAAACTGTGCCGCTATAAAGGTAAAGGAGACAAGATATCAACAGTGGCCTTGAGATAAATAGGATCGTAATTGTTAGTCTAGCAGAACCTCACAGGGAGGAGACAGACTCTGCCCCAGCCTCATCCTGGCAAAAAAAAAAAAAAAAAAAAAAAAAAACAGTGCAGTTTCTCAACCACAAATGATAAACGGTGAGATAGGAGGAATGGAAGTCTGACCTGAAAAGAGAATCAACCTAGAAATCCAGCATCGGAGAAGCCCCAGAGAGGGATTAAGTCTGCTGCCAAATCTCTTCTTAATTTTGTTAATCAGACATTTGTCAGCACAGGGCACTTTTCGAAAGTGTTGAGAAAATCAAAGCACAGGAAGGGGGCTGGGGACATGTGTTATTACATTCCTCATCACTGGGGAGCATTTCTCAAGTTGACTTCCTAAAAGGCATTTGGGTTTCTATCTCATGTCTGAAGATAATTATTTCTGTCATAATGAATAATTTAACCCAACTCCCACCCTCAGACCACTCGTAGCTTTCAATAAAAGAAGATGCACGGTCAGGTGACAAGTCAGACTCACAATTTTGTGAACATGGAAGTAAAACGATGAAAGCAAAGTGTTCTAGGTCATTCCATGTAGAAGCTCTTGGCTTACTGGCCTTTGTTTTCTCCAAAGAAAAATCCCGGAACATTAGCAGTGGGTGTTTCTTTAAATAGTTATAGATGGGAAAGATAGAGCTGGGGTTAATCCCATGCCACAGTCAGGGCGTGCAACTACTGAATACAGTGGCATGTTAGACCTAGACTCGTTTGTCTCTTGATGAAAGCATTCATGTTCACTCTCAGCCTTCCAGTACTGTGACAATGTAATGTATTAGAAGTCAATAAATTAAGCACTGCAGTGGCTTGATGCTGTCACACACCAGCTTGGCAATTCAAGCATCTCAGAACTCTGTTCATGTGCAAAAGGAATCTGATAATTTAATTTCTTCCCCTTTATTTTGTAGCAATCTCACATTTACAGGAAAGTTGCTATACTCTATTACCGAGAGCATTTTGTTTCAGAACCACATAAGTGAATTTCACATCTGAAGCCAGAATAGTGTTCTCGTTTGGTTTAATTTCCTCTTTCTATGATAAAATACCCTAATGAAAGCAACTTAAAAGAGAAACGGTTTATTTGGTTTACATATCCAGGGTACAGTCTGTCATAACAGGGAAATAAAGGTGGTGGGAACTTGATGCAGTTAGCATATTACATATACAGTTAAGAGTAATGAATTAATGTATGCTTATTTATGCTCAGCCCTAACTGCGTCCTTACAGAGTACAGGACCCAAACCTAGGGAGTAGTGCTGCCCACAGTGGGCCCCTTCTCACCTTAATCAATACCATTAAGACAATTCCCCCTCAGGAGGCTTCTCAAGTTCACCTGTCTAGACAATACCTGGCTGAGAGTGCTTTCCCTGGTGAGTCTAGATTGCGTCATGTTGACAATTAAAACTAACCATCATATGCTGTCAGTTACCACGCTGTTTTTGTGGTAAAGTGCCATGACCAAAAACAATGAATGAAAGGGTTTGTCTTGCTTATGGTTCCAGAACAAGAGAGTCTATCATAGGAGGGAAGGTGAAGCAACAGCATGGTAGCAGGCAGATACGGTAGCAAGAACATAAAGGCAGTTGACCACATTCTTATCCACACACAGGTATCTGACAGAAATAACAGGTAGTGAGGTAAGGCTATAAATTCTTACTGCCCGTCCCAAGTGACACACCTCCTCCAGTAAGGCTCCACTTCCTAAAATTTCTATAACCTCCAAGAACAGCTCCGTCAACCAGGGAGCAAATGTTCAGCGTGGAACTCCTGTAATGGTTTAAACGAGAATGACCCCCTTAAGCTCATATGCTTGAGCAGTCAAACCCTTTTGGGAGCATTAGGATGTTGTGGCTTTCCTGGAGGAGGCGCATCACTAGAGATGGGCTTTGAAATTTCAAAAGTCCACACCATTGTCAGATAGAGTTCTCTGCCTGTTTCTTACTTGTGGATAAGAATTAGAAGCTTTCAGCTACTGCCCTGGAACCATGACTGCCTGCCTATCTACTAACATGATCCTTGCCATGATCATCATGAACTCATCTTCAGAAGCTATACATCCTAATCAACCCTTTCTTCCATAAGTTGCCTTGGTCGTGGTGTCTTATCCCAGCAATAAAGTGTAACTAAGGCAACATCAATTTTCCAAAATACCTTACTGTCTATTTACTCCAAGCAGGGATCAAATCTTCAGTACAACCTTCAAAATTAGGGAATTTACAGGGGTCTATCCTCATCTCCCTAGACTTTTCATGCAGGCTTTTTCTTTTATTCAAAAGTAACTTATTGCCAATTATGTGTTGCATTTACCTGCCTTGTATTTCGAAGGCTCATATAAACATTTCCATCATTTTGAAATAAGTCACCAGGACTTTCCTTGAAATATATGACCTTCCCTCATTCCTTTGCAGATAATAGCCAATTATTTTATAGAATCACCCTCAGGTAGTGTTTCCCTGGGCATTAGCACATTGTTACAGAAGCATCACCACACAAGGGTGGCATGGTGAGTGGTGTGTAGTTGAACTGCCCCTTTACTGATGCTTTCAATTTTTGTCACATGGTTAAGACGGTTTCTTCATATTCTACCCTGGTGACACTCTCTACACAATTGTTAGGTACTCATCAACAATATTTTAATTAACTTTTTAATTAAATAATTATATTTAATTATTTAAATCATATGGATATTTATTTTACTCAATGGGCTATCATTATTTCCAATCATCAAAGATTTTGATATTTTCCTTTTCTTAGATTTAGTCGTACGAGAGACCTTTAACTGGCTACTGAATCCTTTTCAAGTGATCTCATCTTACTAGAAATTCTTCTTTGTCTTTGGGTGCTATGATACCTGTTCCTGGAAATATTGGGAGTCAGTCCTTGTGCCAAAGAATTTTGGAGCTTATTAGCAGATTATTTAGAAATATTTGGGAATAATATTTGATCACTGGGTGGACTCATTATACATCCAACCTCATATTCACATGCATATATCTATTACTATAGGTATCGCTGACAAGAGCAAACAAACAAAAAACCTGGGCTGGAGAAATGGCTAAGTCAACAGAATGCTCGTCCTCACAAACATGAGTCTCCAACTTCGTTACTCTGACCCATGGGAAAGAAAGCAGTCATGGTGTCATACACTGGTAGAGAGAAAGGTAGAACCCTGGGGCTCGCTTGCTAGACAGTCCACCTAGTCTGTGAAGAGTTCCTGGCCAGTGAGAGCTCCTGACTCAAAAACCAAAGTGGAAAGCTCACAAGTCAGGATCCCCAAGATAGACCTCTGATTAGTAACCACATATGCATAGAGACTTGTATATACATACAAATACCTGCACTTATATCGACAAACATACTTAAGGACAGAGCTCAAACAAACACACACATATGTTTAAAAGTCCTACATTTACAGCAATGTCTCCACATTCACTCTACACTGGAGTACTTATTCTAATTTGCTTCTTTGCTTGTTTTTGTTTCTGTTTCTTTCTCTTCTCCCATATTTGTAGATTGTTTCTCCGATAAGAGCAAACCTGGCTTCTGTGAATGTGCTTTCTAAATCGATCAGCACCCCCTGTGCTCTGTAGATCTCCCTTGCTACTGACCTTCTGCCGAGATAGGTTTCCATCCTGCTTGCCATCCACACCCAAAGATGCTTGGGCATTTTTCTTAGTTGTATTTCCCCTTTCATTCCAGCTCTGATATTTGCAAACACCGTCTGCCCTCTGCTTGGATGCAGAATATATAACACATACATGTACTATATAATACACTCTATGGACTACATGATTTGGATTCCCTCCTCACCCTGCTAGGCTTCCAAACTACGAAACATGCATATCTCTCTGTCCCTACACAGGATCCTTGATTGCCTGGTGGAGGGTACTTCAACTGAATTTGCCTGATAAATTTTTGGTCTTGCCTCATTACCGGAGTCTATAAATTTTTTGATGAAACCAAGGATGTCAGTGAAGATTTTACAAACCATGTAGATTTTCCCCTGAGTTTAGACTCTTGACTGCACCAGGATTTCTGTTTTAAAATGGAATGCCAGCCATAATCTCTGGGTATGGCCTCACAGTACACACTTGTCTCATCCATTCACCACCTTGGTCCATTCACAGAGCCACTCTCCTACTCATGTCGCTGCAATCACTCACCCTTAAGTCTCACTCCCAGACTCTGCCACACACCTCATTTGGCCATTCCCCTTCTGCATAACCCTGATAAGACTTGCATTGGCTTCTTGGACAATGGTGTGACCTATACCAGTGTAGGATATTGACAGCGTCACGATGACAATTGTGAGGTGGCCACAACAAGTTTCCACAAACTAGATGACTTAATCAATAGACATCAATTGTCTCATGGTCCTGAAGACAGTTAGATCCAAGGGTTGCTTCCTTCTGGGGTTGAAATGAAGGAACTGAGGCATAGCTCAGCAGGACAGCAGTTATATAAAGTTAGAACTAGTGAACACTAAAGATCTCATATCAAGTTGATTGCCTCTGTCATAACTCTATTACCAATTGGGGTCACACTGGGACGCACCAAAATGAGGACTTTAACATATGAGTCTAAGAAAAACAAAATGTAATCCATAGTATCAGTTCTCCTGAAAAGGTCAAGTCGGAGGCCCGTATGCCTTCCACCTTGTGACTCCCTCATATTCAACCTAGTCTTTTAAGCCTTCGATTTTTGTGCCAACTTACTAGAAGAAAAATGTATGGAGAATACCAAATAGTGGCAGGTGTCATGGGTCCAGCCAGGAAATAGCATGTTACTCATTCTATGTCGACCAGGACTCAGTTTCATGGTGAGGGATTTGGGATGGAATTTATAAACTAAAGGATTGTTCTAGGAAGAAAAAAGTTGGTTCCCATGATCATCTAGCTAGTGTCTCCATAGTTTGTGTGTGGGAAAACGGGCTTCTACATATGTGCAAATCACTGGAAAACGTCGGGTGCCCTGATATGTCACTTTCTACCTTATTCCTTTGAGACAGGGTCTCTCCCTGAACCAGGAGCTAGGCTGGCAGGCAGGCACCACACCGCCTTCCCATGCCACATTCCTGACTCCATCAACATCTAGGCAGTCTTCATCCTGCTCTACTTCCTTATCAGTGCCATGTCTCAATCCGCAATGTACTCTCTGCTGAGAGAAATATTATTTAAAACACGAGGTTGTGGTTTATACAGTGGAATACTTTGGAGAGTCTAGTCTGGTTCACACCCTCGCATATTCCAATTGGATTTCCTGCTGTTTGCCCCTATGGGTTATTCAGACATGGATTAGAAACTAGCACTCTGGACCAGCCAGACTGGTCAGAAATTCTGAGTACTTCCTTGGCACACAAGCCCATCACCATGAGTTCCATAGGTAAAGGGAAGGGGAAGACCAACTCCACAAAGTTGTCCTATGCCCCCCCCACTACCCCTTCCATAATAATACTACATACATTTTTAAATGTTTAAAAGAACTCCACTATTCTCCCGAGAGGTCATTCTTTCCTTAGGGCTCTGGTTAGCTCTATTTTATACTAATGATAACTACAGCTTCCAGCCTGGCAGGGCTAAATAAAGAACATTATCTTACAAAACTGAAACCCGCTGCTGGGATTTTTTTTCTCTCTCTCTCAAACACCATTCTGCATAGCAATATTTTTAATGGGGTGATTTCCTACCAACTGGCTCACAAAACTCCCGTCATTTTTTTTTAAAGCAGAATTAAATAATACTGGGCAGCAGAGTGTGTCAGGCATAGATTACAGATGGCAGGAGGGCAGAGACATTGCGTGGTTGAATAAATTACAGCCTTCAATTATAAAAGCTAGGATTCGGAGTAGGGGAAGGAAGGCTGAGGCTGCAAGAGAGGGTAGCATCAGACGACATTGAAATTGGGTCCTTGAGAGCTTACAGTGCACCTGAGAGACAGCTGCACTGCTGACAATGATTTTCCTGACCACAAAACATTATATAGGGGCTAAGGAGATGGCTCAGTGGGTAATGATACTTGCTGTGCAAGCACAAAGGACCTGAATTTGAATTCTCAGCACATACATACAAAGCAAGGCAGGGTTCCATGCTTGTCTGCAAGCCCAGCATCGCTCAGAGACAGGAGGATGGCTCGAACTTGCTGACTGCCTGGCTCACTTCAGGTTCCTGGAGAGACTTTGCCTCAAAGAATAAGCCAAGTGAGAGTGAGCAGGACTTTGGGGTTTTACTGGGATTTAGGTAGATAGCTCAAGGGTACTTGCCGCTTAAGCCTCACAACCTGAGGTAGATTCCCAGATCTTAAAGTGGAAGACAATGGCCAGTTTACAGAGATGGTCCTCTGATCTCAATATGCATACCATGGCAGGGGCGTGCCTACACTCATACAAACAATAAAAAGAATATTTCGAAAATAGAAAAAGAATATTATCGATAGATACTTATAAACATTCAACCTGCAAAAAGCTTTTAGGATATTTCTGTCCCAATGGGGATACAATAAAGGGATAGTTTCATATGTAGTTAGTGTTAAAAAAAAAAAGAAAGAAAAGGGAAAGAAACTGAAGAATAAGACCTTCTAAGACGGTCTATTGTAAACCTTAGAGCTTGGTAAACTTGGTTAAGCCCATTGTATCATAAAACGTTGCTAGTTCATCGAGATTACAGGAAATTGTATCTGCTGGTTTGAAATACATTCACAAAATTTTGCTACATTTAATAATGCACATATAAGCATGTATAACATGATCCCAGTTTTTAAATTAATACTCAGAATAAAAGCATAGCGGACACAGCTACAGACCGCACAAAGCTGCCTGGATTGTGGGACCCAGCGATGGTTTTTCTTCTGTTCTTTGGTTTATCTGCAATTCCCATTTCTTTCAAGTATGCATGCAGCTTAGCATAATGATGAAATAGTTGTTGCTATTGTGTGTATGTGTGAGTGTGTGTGTGTGTGTGTATGTGTGTGTACAGGTACACATGTGTGTACAGGTTCATGTTTGTATAGGTACACATATGTGTGTATGCATGTGCACCTGTGTATGTATAACTGCACATGTGTGTGTAGGTGCACATGCTTGTGTGTGTATGCATGTGCACCTGTATATATGTGTGTGCATGTGTAGAGCCTAGAGGATGATCTTTGTCTTTGCTGTCAGTCTTTTTTTTTTTTTTTTTTGAATGTTCTTGGTTAGTTTTATTGCTTAGGTGAAATTATCAGAAAATATTGATGCAGCATAACAAAATAATAGAAGTTTTAAATATACTTACATAATTAATTTTGTTAATTGTAAACTTGTAACAATTAATGGATGTAACCATAGTGACTATTCATAATACGCATGAGATAAATAAATTAAAATTGAAAAACTTCCACTCTTTTTTAAAATTATGAGCTAACTCAAATAAATATTCCAACTCTTCTAGAAACAAACTCACTGAAAGAAAGATCATATTTTATTCCAGTTAAATATCAGTTCTCTCCCCTGTCCTCTATGTGCGCATGCGTGCGTGCGTGCGTGCGTGCGTCTGTATCATTTCAATTCTTTTTTTAAAAATTTTTTATTAGATACATTTCTTTACTTACATTTCAAACGTTATTCCCCTTCCTGGTTTCCTGTCCGTAAGCCCCCATTCCCTCCCCTCAATACGGGTATTCCTCCTATATATCCCCCTTATTGCCCACCCATATTCCCCTGCACTGGGGGTCTACCCTTGGCGGGACCAACGGCTTCCCCTGGTCCCCAACAAGGCTATTCTCTGCTATATATGCAGTTGGAGCCCTGGGTCAGTCCATGTATAGTCTTCCGGTAGTGGTTTAGTCCCTGGAAGCTCTGGTTGGTTGGCATTGTTGTTTTTATGGGGTTGCAAGTTCCTTCAACTCTTACAATACTTCCTCTAATTCCCCCAAAGGGGGTCCTATTCTCAGTTTGGTGGTTTGCTGCTAGCATTGACCTCTGTATTGGACAAGCTCTGAATGTGTTACTCAGGAGAAATCTATATCCAGTCCCTTTCAGCATGCATTTTTTAGCTTCATCAATTTTAACTAGTTTTTGTGGCTGTGGCTGTATGTGTGTGTGTGTGTGTGTGTGTGTGTGTGTGTGTGTGTGTGTGTGTGTGTGTGTGTGTGTGTGTGTGTATGGGCCATATGTGGGGCAGGCTCCGAATGGCCATTCCTTGAGTTGCTGCTCTAAACATTGTTTCCATATCCCCTCCTAGGGATATTTTTCCCCCTTTCAAGAAGGAATGGGAGCATCCGCATTTTGGTCATCCTTCTTGAGCTTCCTGTGGTCTGTGGATTGCATCTTGGGTAATTTGAGCTTTTTGGCTAATATCCACTTATCAATGAGTGCATACCAAGTATGTTTTCTGTGATTGGGTTACCTCACGCAGGATGTTATTTTCTAGTTCATTCCATTCACCTATGAATTTCATGAAGTCATTGTTTTTGATAGCTGAGTAGTACTCCATTGTGTAGATGTACCACATTTTCTGTATCCATTCCTCTGTTGAAGGGCATCTGGGTTCTTTCCAGTTTCTGGCTATTATAAATAAGGCTGCTATGAACATAGTGGAGCATGTGTCTTTGTTGTATGTTGGAGCATCTTTTTGGTATATGCCCAAGAGAGGTATAGCTGGGTCCTCAGGTAGTACAATGTCCAATTTTCTGAGGAACCTCCAGACTGATTTCCAGAATGGTTTTACCAGTCTGCAATCCCACCAACAATGGAGGAGTGTTCCTCTTCCTCCACATCCTCTCCAGCATCTGTTGTCACCTGAGTTTTTTTATCTTAGCCATTCTGGCTGGTGTGAGGTGGAATCTCAGGGTTGTTTTGATTTGCATTTCCCTGATGACTAAGAATGTTGAACATTTCCTTAGGTACTTTTTGGTCATTCGGCATTCCTCAGCTGCGAACATTTTGTTTAGCTCTGAACCCCATTTTTAATAGGGTTATTTGGCTCTCTGGAGCCTAACTTCTTGAGTTCTTTGTACATTTTGGATATTAGCCCTTTATCAGATGTAGAATTGGTAAAGATCCTTTCCCAATCTATTGGTTGCCATTTTGTCCTAATGACAGTCTCTTTTGCTTTACAAAAGCTTTGCAGCTTTATGAGGTACCACTTGTCGATTCTTTTTTTTTTCTTCCATCTTTATTAACTTGAGTATTTCTTATTTACATTTCAATTGTTATTCCCCTTCCCGGTTTCCAGGCCAACATCCCCCTAACCCCTCTCCCTCCCCTTCTATATGGGTGTTCCCCTCCCCATCCTCCCCCCATTGCCGCCCTCCCCCCATAGACTAGTTCACTGTCTTGGCAGGACCCAGGGCTTCCCCTTCCACTGGTGCTCTTACTAGGATATTCATTGCTACCTATGAGGTCAGAGTCCAGGGTCAGTCCATGTATAGTCTTTAGGTAGTGGCTTAGTCCCTGGAAGCTCTGGTTGCTTGGCATTGTTGTTCATATGGGGTCTCAAGCCCCTTCAAGCTCTTCCAGTTCTTTCTAAGATTCCTTCAATGGGGGTCCTATTCTCAGTTCAGTGGTTTGCTGCTGGCATTCGCCTCTGTATTTGCTGTATTCTGGCTGTGTCTCTCAGGAGAGATCTACATCCGGCTCCTGTCGGTCTGCACTTCTTTGCTTCATCCATCTCATCTAGTTTGGTGGCTGTATGTGTATGGGCCACATGTGGGGCAGGCTCTGAATGGGTGTTCCTTCTGTCTCTGTTCTAAACTTTGCCTCCCTATTCCCTCCCAAGGGTATTCTTGTTCCCCTTTTAAAGAAGGTGTGAAGCATTCGCATTTTGGTCATCCTTCTTGAGTTTCATGTGTTCTGTGCATCTAGGGTAAATCAAGCATTTGGGCTAATATCCACTTATCAATGAGTGCATACCATGTGTGTTTTTCTGTGATTGGGTTACCTCACTCAGGATGATATTTTCGATTCTTGATCTTAGAGCATGAGCCATTGGTGTTTTGTTCAGGAAAATTTCCCCAGTGCTCATGTGTTTGAGACTCTTCCCCACTTTTTCTTCTATTAGTTTGAGTATATCTGGTTTGATGTGAAGGTCCTTGATCCACTTGGATTTAAGCTTTGTACATGGTGATAAGAATGGATCAATTTGCATTCTTCTACATGCTGACCTCTTGTTGAACCAGCACCATTTTTTGAAAATGCTATCTTTCTTCCACTGGGTGGTTTTAGCTCCTCTGTCAAATATCAAGTGACTGTAGGTGTATGGGTTCATTTCTGGGTCTTCAATTCTGTTCCACTGATCCATCTGCCTATCTCTGTATCAATACAATACAGTTTTTATGACTATTGTTCTGTAATACTGCTTGAAGTCAGGGATGGTGACTCCCCCAGAATTTCTTTTATTGTTGAGTATAGTTTTTGCTATCCTGGGTTTTTTGTTTTTCCAAATGAATTTGCAAATTGCTCTTTCTATCTCTATAAAGAATTGGGTAAGAATTTTGATGGGAATTGCATTGAATCTGTAGATTGCTTTTGGCAAAATGGCCATCTTTACTATATTAATCCTGCCAATTCCATGAGCATGGGAGATCTTTCCATCTTCTGAGATCTTCCTCAATTTCTTTCTTCAGAGACTTGAAGTTCTTGTCATACAGATCTTTTACTTGTTTGGTTAAAGTCACACCAAGATATTTTATATTATTTGGGACTATTGTGAAGGGTGTCATTTCCTTAATTTCTTTCTCAGCCTGTTTATTCTTTGAGTAGAGGAAGACTACTGATTTGTTTGAGTTAATTTTATACCCCAACACTTTGGTGAAGTTGTTTATCAGGTTAAGTAGTTCTCTGGTGGAACTTTTGGGGTCACTTAAGTACACTATCATATCATCTGCAAATAGTGATATTTTGATTACTTCCCTTCCAATTTGTATCCCTTTGACCTCCTTTCGCTGTCTGATTGCTCTGGCTAGGATTTCGAGTACTAAATTGAATAAGAAGGGAGAAAGTGGGCAGCCTTGTCTAGTCCCTGATTTTAATGGGATTGCTTCAAGTTTCTCTCTATTTAGTTTGATGTTAGCTACTGGTTTGCTGTATATGGCTTTTACTATGTTTAGATATGGACCTTGAATTCCTGATCTTTCCAGGGCTTTTATCATGAAGGGGTGTTGATGAAATGATCATGTGGTTCTTAATCTTTGAGTTTGTTTATATAGTGGATTACATTGATGGATTTTTGTATATTAAACCATCCCTGCATCCCTGGGATGAAGCCTACTTGATCATGATGGATGATCATTTTGATGTGTTCTTGGACTCAGTTTGCAATTATTGAGCATTTTTGTGTCAATATTCATAAGGGAAATTGGTCTGAAGTTCTCTTTGTTGGGTCTTTGTGTGGTTTAGGTATAAGAGTAATTGTGGCTTCATAGAAGGAATTTGGCATTGCTCTGTCTGTTTCAATTTTGTGGAATAGTTTGGATGGTATTGGTATGAGGTCCTCTATGAAGGTCTGATAGAATTCTGCACTAAGCCCATCTGGACCTGGGCTCTTTTTGGTTAGGAGACTTTTAATAACTGCCTCTATTTCTTTAGGAGTTATGGGGCTGTTTAGATGCTTTATTTGTTCCTGATTTAACTTTGGTACCTGGTATCTGTCTAGAAAATTGTCCATTTCCTCCAGATTTTCCAGTTTTGTTGAATATAGGCTTTTTTGCTGTCGTTCTTGAGCCCCCATCCACTTTATTCATTTCTTTGCTTTTGCCATAGTGGGCTGAAAGTGACAGCCAGCCCCAAGGATCCACCTTTCTCCACCTCTCAGGGAGCTCTGGAGATTGAACTCACATTCCAGCTCTTGAAAGCATTTATTACCTGAGCCTTCACTCTAGCTTGTCTGTGGTGCTGGGTTTTTTTTCCCCACTTTTATTAAATTGGATATTTCTTACTTACATTTCAAATGTTATTCCCTTTCCATCAGCCCCCTAACCCCTCACCCTCCCCTTTTTTATGGGTGTTCCACTCTCCATCCACCTCCCAATACTGCTCCCCCCATATTCCCCTACACTGGGGGTCCAACCTTGCAGGACCAAGGGCTTCCCCTTTCTCTGGTGCCCAACAAAACTGTTCTCTGTTACCTATGTGGTTGGAACCCTGGGTCAGTCCATGTCTAGTCTTTGGGTGGTGACTTGGTCCCTGGAAGCTCTGGTTGGTTGGCATTGTTGTCTTGATGGGGTCTCGAGACCCTTCAGTGTGCTGTTCTTACCGTACAGAATAAAGACCAGTGTGGAGACCTGAGGCTGTGTGTCTCACCAGGATGGTATGAAAACATCCCACTTCCTCACTCTACGTCTGTGGACCAAGAGCAAACCAATGTAGGCTCTCCTATCACCCTCTGACCTCTTCCTGCCTCAAAGTCCTCTGATGTGAATCTTTGTCAGTTTCCTCATCTTTGATGAGACCTGCACTGGGCAGTGACCATCCTCACCTCTGGCAGCTGAGGTAATGGAGGCTGAGTTCTGTGGAACACTGTCTCTCTCACAAGGTTAAGAACCTGACCCCTTCACCAGGTCCCAGCCTGTGCCTGTTTGATCTTGACATCTGCCAGCAGCAGGATTTTATAATCTTCACTGTAGAATATCCTTATTAAAATGCTCTCTGGCCCTCCAAATGCCTCATGGCTACATACATATCAATATTCTTAAAATCATTTAACAATATACCTGAGGATTTCCTGTATAAATCCTTCCAGACTGCAAACTACTCCATGCGGGCTTAGAAAGAAAGGTTAAATTAAAAGAATTGGGCTAATTAGCTTAGCAAGAAGGAAATTGAAGAGGACTTTAATATCTATCTTTAGGAATCTAGAAGATCATGTAAATAAATTTTTATTGCTCTTCTCAACATTCATAGAGAGCAAATTTTTTGATGCAGCAAGAAGGAATTAAATAAGATATAGGGTAGAACTTTCATATTCAGCATTGAATTAGGCTACCAAGAAAAGGTTACTGGAAATCTTTCAGAACATCACAGACAAGCCTTACTCAATTACCTGGCCTAGTCCTGGATCAAAGGATTAAGCAAATGCCCGCTTGTCTTCCTCTCAGACTTAAGCACATGTAATTCTAGCTTAACTCCCAATTCAAGCTCTCAAAGACTACCAAAGACACACATCAAAATAGCCAGTAAATGTTCAGTGTTAATTTTTCTAAATGCCACATGTCCTGAGACAATGTGCCTTGCATTTACAGACTGTTATAGATTCTGGAAATTCCATAAACGTTACATTCAAAGCACTTCTAACTGCAATGACATTTAAAACAAACAGATGTAGCACCCGGGAGAAAAGTTTTGAAGCCTTTTACAATTTACCACTGATCATGCAAATACCTAAACTTTTGTCTTAGGTCAGGCAAGGAATCCTAAACTGGACGCTCACTCTGTGCAGTCCTTCGCAGTCCTGTACACAATTAAAATATGAAAGGAATTCATTTCTTTTCCCCAAACCATGTGAAAATGTCATTCTTTGTTTAATGCTGTTTGGAGACCTAAGATGTAATTGGGCCCCAGTAGTCAAAATGTTAAACCATGAGCCATGGAGTGGGGTATTAACCACACCCCGTGAAATGCAAGCTGGTGGCACATTCAATTAAAATGATCCCCCCAGTTACTTAAGACTCAGCACATGAAAACACTCCCTCAATGCTTCAGCGATGAATGCTTTCCTGTATAGCTTTCTGTCACGTTCCAAACCTTCCCCTTAGGCCCCAACTGCTGTGCGTGAAGCACAAAGAGCCAAGCAGGCAGCTCAAGGGGCTGCAGCTTTGCTATTTGCTTGCTGGCTTGTTTGTTTGTTTGTGTTTCCTCATTGAAACTCTCCAGGAAAGCAAGTTCCTAGCAAACTTCTGTATTTCATTCAAATTCCAGAGTCTCAGAGTGATAATTAATAATTAGCTTTGGTGCCAAAATCTAGCACCAGTATCTTTTGGCTGAGGGGTACAAAGAACACAGGAGGCATTTAGCATTAGTTAATGAATAATTATTAATTAATCAATTCTCCAATAAGTAGCCATGTTCAGTTTTTGCCAGAGACTGTTGGCTTTCAAATTGTTCCCCTATTACCAGTAAAAACCAATCTAGGGGGCTACATGGTGGCATCATTTTTTTTTAAAGACATACTGGAAAGGCAATCATAACTGAAGTGGCACACAGCTGTTAAAGGGGCTTCTATACATCTTAATAATGCATTTCCGTAGATTAGAGCATTCTTCACCTTAAGCCTCATTGTTTTAAGTGCAGGATGGACATAATTAGGCAGGTATAAACTCAGCACTCCTACCCGATCTCCTACTGGGATTTAGAACATCTCCCTCTCCTTCATAAAGACATTTGTACACGTCGGGGCTTTCTCACCAAAATTCCCAGCGTTAGGCAGTACTGTTAATTATAACTTGGAAACTGTTCATGTTTCTACTTGATTTGTGAGTCTCTTTAAAAAGGAGGAGGCCACAGCTCTCTGCCTTGGCCCTGGGTGAGAGTTTCACCACTGACTGTCTCAACTTGTTAAGGATTCTATCAGGATGGCTTTCTTAGTGTTTTGGTTTCGGTGGTGCAAAGCAAAGTCTTTAGGAAATAAGCGACCGTCTGAGAGAAAATTAGAGCAACAGATATGGTAACTAGGTGGGCTGCACATATGTAAAATCAACAAGTGAACATTGAGGTGCACCTCCAAGATAAACCCAAAGGAATATGTTTTTACAATTCTTCTAGAAGCCCTTGAAATGAGATTTTCCTTGGAGTTCTTAAAAATATGTTGTTTACGTGTGCACATGTGTGCACGTGTGTGTGTGTGTGTGTAAATCAGAAGACAATTTGTGGGAACCAGTTTTCTCTTCTACTATGTGGGTCCTAGGAAGGAACTCAGGTGGTCAGGTTGGAAAGAACAGGTCTCTACCTGCTGAACCATCTCACTAGCCCTTCCTTAGGGTTCTTTACTATGTGTTCAAATATTGGTTTGTAACTTGATGAGCAGTAATTATCTCTTGTCTCAGAGCCATGGGAAGAGTGGAAAAGAGGTTGAACATTATAACCAAACAGACACAAATTCAAATTCCAGCTCCGAGTGTGTGATGCGTTCTCTGACACTCATTGCCCATCTTGAGAGTGGGCTTGTCAACTGCACATACAATATTATCCTGGGTTTTAAAGCACACATGGTATGTAAAACACAAGTAAAAAAAGAACCAAAAATAATCCCAGCATGAGGCATTCGTGGATATGCGCATCTCTGGGGCTTCCTGGCCCACCAATCCAGACTAATGGATGAGCCCCAGGTCACTGAAAGCTCCTACTTTTAAAAAAGAAGGTGGGTGGTGCCTGAAATGTGACACCCAAAGCTGCCACTTGTCCTTCACACGCATGGAGACATTCATTTACATATATGTGTGTCCCTTCACTACACACATAAACATACATACAACAGATATGCAAAGATTTGCTTTTAACTGTGGGTAAGAAATCTCTTATGTAAGTGACCTACTACGGGTTGGGCAAGAATCTCTCCAAAACCTGTGTATTGAGGAGTTGGGGCTTCATTTCCGGCATGAAATGTGGCGCTAAGTAGCAGGAAGCCACATCACCAGGACCATGCTTCCGAAAGAGATAACGAACAGCTTGACCCACTGAGCTCTTCACACCACGACTTCCCTCAACAGAATCCCATTGATGATGTAGTCAACCTTCGCAAGTGTGAGTCAAGTGAGTCTTTCCTCCGTCTAAACTGGTAGCCATGGTGACGGGAACCATAACTACAAGGGATACCACAAGCATCCACTAGAGAGATTACCCAGAATTCCTTAGCCTTCTTCTCAGAGAGAGATATAATCTTACCGTTAGTGCCACATAGACAAGACTATATATAGCTGAGTCCATGATGAAAGCAGAAGTTACTTCGGAGCCCAAACAAAGAGTGGAGAAGGCAGAGTGGAGTTCAAAGTCAACTTCTTCACCTCCAAAAGGGGGGAAGCATAAGCACAGTGAAAGAAATAAATGGGAGGGCAGGCTAACAAAGAAGAGAGGTGCTCAGGCCTTTTGTGGGAATATGTAGGAATTTTCTGGATCGAGGGCACCACCTCTTCTGATCCATTTTATATGGTTATGTTTGGTCGTCGTCATGGCAACCTTCAACTGTCCTGGTACTGAAGGTATTATCTAATTTGCCAATGGGATGATAATGGAGTTTGGGGTCTCTTAGGGGCCACTTAGATGGCCATCTTGGTGCTAGATCTCCTCAAGTAGTTCACTTACAGAGCGTTCCTCATGGATGATCGGCCTGGTTTTAGAAACAAGCCGAGTTAGAGATAGGCAAGATATGTAGTCATTACACCAAGTAATAGAATGGCTCGTTTGTAAGAGATTGACTGTGACAGGGTTCCCTTCCTATACCCACAGGGAGAGGAGATCACAGAGATTCTAGGAAGAACCCCAGCAAACAGGCAAGGTCTCTATCATTGTGTGCTCACTTCTCCCAAATGATCCATTTCACCAAACTGAGCAAAACATAAAGCTTTCATCTTTCTTCAGATGCTCTCTCTCTCTCTCTCTCTCTCTCTCTCTCTCTCTCTCTCTCTGTGTGTGTGTGTGTGTGTGTGTATCTCTCTCTCTCTGTGTCTCTGTCTCAGTCTCTCTCCCTCCCTCCCTCCCTCCCCCCTCCCTCTGCACATGCATGTGTGCACAGGTGTAAGCTCGTCTTCAGTGTTGTTTCTCCATCCACCTTATTTTCTTGATAGGGTCCCTCACTGACCTGAACTCACTAAGTAGACTAGACTGGCTGGCTAGTGAGCCCAAGGCTTTTGCCTGTCTCTACCATCTGAGCCTTGGGATCATAAGAACATGCCAAACATGTCTGGCTTTTTAGCTTTAAATATGGATTCTAGGAATCCAACTTTGTTCTTAGGCTTGTAAGCTAGGCACTTTACCAACTGAGCCATCTCCTGACTCCACATTGTCATTTGTGAATGCTCCATGCCATGCAATAATTTTGTTAAATAAACCTGTAATTTCCTCTCGTGTTAATCTGCCTTTCCTTTTGGGGTCTTCAGACCGAGACCTCCTTGACACTAGCAAGTGTCAGAAAGAGAACACAAAACCTTTCCTGAAATAAACATCTTCTCATTTCCTCTGTTTCATTGCCTTCAATCATTAGCATATGCACCTTGAGGCAAAATAAATGCAAAGCAAAACCCAAGAGGGTAGCCAGAGAAAGACAGTATCTCTTGTGCGGGGATTCAGATCAGAAAAGAGTGTGTTTGTGTGTGTGTGTGTGTGTGTGTGTGTGTGTGTGTGTGACTCCCATAGTTGTTAGGGAAGAGTCGAATGCCCTTCCATTAAGGAAATCTAAGCAGCATCAACAGAAGCCATGAACTCACTTGGGAAAAATAGGACAAAAAGTCGTCTATTTGTCCTGTCAAAGAAAAGAAATAATAGATGTCGATGATGTATTCTATAATCAAGATGGTCCTTAAAATAGACAGAGCATTGTTTGGTCCATAGTACCATATCATGGTGATGGTGGTGGTGATAATGGTGATGATAGTGGTGATGGTGGTTGTACCCAAGCACCATGAGAATTAGTGACCTGGAACCATCTGTGTCTCCTGGTAGTGTTGCCATGGAAACCGCAGGGTTCCTTCGTCCGGACCACACCCACTCTGTTCCCTGCTTTACCTTTCAGTTCTCTGGGAAGAATCCATACGACTTATTTCCGAAAGGTTGGAAGAACAGTCTTGAGCCGCCTCTTCCTCACAAAGGGGGACTTGAAATCACCAGGCAGAAGTAATTCCATGACGAAAGGGAGGTAGAATGATTAGGAAGGCAGGTCAGAGGACAAACTGGAGTGAGTCATGAGTGGAGGTCTGGGGGTGGCTCCTTCAGGCCAGTGTTTCCACTTTCCCATCACTGCTGTCAGGAAGTCACTTCTCTTTGTTCATGTAAATGGCAGGCTTTTAAGAGATGACCTCAGCCATTCATTTTAAACAAAAACACCTCTTTGGGCTTTCCTCCTGGATTAGCTGCTTCCACTGAATAACAAATGAGATGTGCTGGGTTTCCTGGGACGGTAGGGCTGCCTTCTGTTTCTCACTGGAGCTGGAAAGAGAAGTTTTACTCCAGGGGAAGAGAAGCCGATGGATCTCATCTTCGTGGTCTTCAACATCGTGAATAAGTGACCCCATGCATAGAATCGTCAACAGTTTTCCAGTTCCTCATCTTGGCCTTTTCTTCAGATTCTATCTGGCCTCTGGCCTACGAAGCTTCTTCCCCTTCCCTCCCCCACCCCCTGCCATATCCTCACAGCTTTTCTGAAGCCCTTAACCTGCTTCCATCTACGGATAGCAAAAGTGCGGTCAGTAAAGACCATTTGCAGGGATGATCTGAGTCCCCAGGGCTCGGTTCCTAAGGCCATTGTCTCTTCTTCAAAGTCAACTTGTGTATATTTCTTGTGGTCTCTAGAGAATCAGTGGAGGGCAAATGGGACCTCTTCAGCTGACAGCTCCTTTAGCTGGGGGGAGGGCGGGAGCGGGGGTGTTTGACTGCGCTATCCCAAAGTATAGCAACTTGGAAATTGGGAAAACTGGAGCAGCAGCCACAAAACTTAGGGTTTCTTTCCCTCTTTCTCCATAGAATCAGGCTACAAAGCCCAGCTGAAAACAAGCAATAAGATGAGTATTTGGGGGAAGCCCCGCTCCCACCCCCACATCTCAGAAGGAAGCACTCATCTCCGAAAGCACAGGCACACAGTAGGGAAACGAATCTCAACAAACCGGCCCTGCTCCCCACCCTCCCGCAGCTTCTTAGCAGTAGGGCTGAGTCTTCTTTATCCAATCATGTTTCTTCATGGCTAAAGAGATGAGGTTTCCCTAAGACTAACATAAAAGTGAAGACAGGTTCTCCGGTCTCCTTAGGCCTTCATTTCTGAAGGCTCCTGTGTCAAGTAAAATGCTTCTTAAATAAATCCGCATGATTTCCCCTAATTTCTCATTTGCAATTGGGTCTTTGGCCTTGGCTCTCAAGATGTTCAAAGAGATCATGTGTTCCCTCCCTTCATTGACATCACTCCTGCCTCGGTAATTGGTCCCCATTCTTGTCCTCTTTTCCTCTCTGTCTGTGTGTCTGTCTGTCTGTGTGTCTGCCTACTTGTCTGCCTGTCTTTAACATTATGCAGTTCAAGCTCACCTCAAACTAGCAATCCTCCTGCTTAAGTCACCCAAGTGCTGGAATTATGGACATGAATTACCATGGCCACCTTCCATGTCCAGTTTACTGCTTCCTTTAGAGAACAGTCAGGTTGGGGGGAGGGTTTCCAATTCTGAATGGGGTACTGGTTAAAACTAGGAAATTTCACCTTGAGATTGTACCTATAGTAAAGGATGACCTAAGCCTGGAACCCCTATGCATGTACCATGGTGAAGGCAGCACAAATCCTGCCAAGCACAGCAGACATCACGGCAGGACCTTAATACCAACCTCTACACAGAACTGTACAAGAACCAAAGCAATGGAGACCCACCCTACAAAGAAAAGGAGTTCCGGGAAATGAATCAAAATTCTTATGACCCGCTAAACATTCGACCTACAGTGTGTGAGCTACAGATGACTAGACAAAGCCAAATTTGAAAGTGTACAGTCTGGAGAGGATATGCTCGTGTCTAATTTTGAAAACACATTTCACTTTTTTATTTATGTATACGTGTGTGTGTCCCTGTGAATATATGTCACATGGATCCGTTGGATCCCCTGCAGCTGGAGTTAGAGGAGTTTATGAGCCGTTCAGCATGGGTGCTGAAAACCAAACTGTGTGCGAGCAACGAGGAACTGTCTCCCTAGTCCCTTACCTGTAGTTCTGGGAATATATAACAAATGATGATTCAGAGCTCTTGATCATTTATTCTAGAAAGTGGGAAGCTTCTAGTTGCCTCAGCTACAGGCAACACAGACAATGCCAGGCATGAGTCACCCTATTCCTTCTCAAAACAGCACAGGACTAACCATAAACCAGTGACGCGGAGCCAGACACTTTCATCTGGTTATGATCCCCATTGCTGTAACGGCATTTTCATTTCACTCACAAGACAGCCTGCTTGGTGCAGCGTATAGTTCTCCTCAGCCACCCAGGCTTTTTAGGCAAAATAAAATTAGACTCATTACATCAACACCAATGGGGACACGATAAAAAGAGAGTAGAATATTCAAGGTAAACACGGTACAGTGGCTGGCATTTAGACTTGGCTTCTGAACCTGCTTTAGCTGGCTATATGAACGCCAGCTGAGAAATTATTCTCCAAACTATTTATAACCTTTGCCTCAGTTTCCTTCACCACAAACACAGGATTAGGATATAAGAGTGTAGGGAAATAGTCAGGACTCTCTGAAAGCTGCCCTTGTTTTTCACATCTTGAAGCTTTTTCACTTACAAAACCAGCTCTCTAGAGTCAGTGCCCTTAGGAAGAACACTGATGCCAAAAGAGACAAATCCCATGCCTTTCTCCACTTCCACTAAGCAGAGAAAGAACTGAAAGTGAGCTCCATTCATCCTGCTTTTGAACTATTTCAGATCTGAGGGTTTTGAAAGAAACTGAGGTGTAGGAAGAAGGTAGCTGGTGTCTAGTGGAAGAGGTTGCTTGCTTTAGTTCTACTTGGGGTTAGCCCAAAGGCAGCTTTCTGCATCTGAGTAGACAAGAGGTTTTCTTTCCTCACACTACTGGGGATGGATGATTCTTTGATGCTGGGGGCTGTTTTGTGTATGGTAGGAAATTTATCATCTCATTGGCTTCTACCTACTAGATGCAAGGAATGCACTCCTTCCTCTACCAAAGTTGTGAAAACTCACCATTGTGCCTCTAGAGATTATCAAATCTCCTTTGAGGACAAAGTTGTTCCCAGTTGAAAAACCACTGGAGTAAATGATAGACAGATGGGTTGGCAGACAGGCAGACAAACAGACAGATAGATATGGACAATTGATAGATAGACAGTAGAAGATGGAGATATAGATAGATGATAGATAGACAGACAGACAGATAGATGCAGGGCAGATGATATGATAAATATAGATGCTGACATAAATACATATAATAAGGAAGAGTAATTGACAGATGGATATAAATGGAAAAACTATTCATTCCCTTCTGTGTTTCATCACAGACCCACAATTGCCCTTTGAACACACAGACCTAATCACTTAACTCATGTTTGCAAGTCTTTCCAGAGTTCCTTTTGCTTGGCATACAGAATCCAAACTCGCTGATATTTATTGCTATCCTTCACATTTGGTCCCTTTTCACTGCATATCTATTTCTCAACCCTTACACATATAGTCACGCACTATACACACACATGCACACACACATGCACACACATGTACATGCACACACATGCACATGCACACGTGCGCGCGCACACACACACACACACACACACACACACACAGGTTTGTCAGTAACTTTCAAACACAGCTTGCACTTCTTTTACCCTACACTTTCATTATTTTCACCCAATGACCCTACTGTATTATAGCTAATCTATAGAACTTGAGTTCCATTTTCAAGGCCAGCCTACATGTCCTGGAAAGCCTCTTCAATATCCAGTATCATCCTCAGGTGCCCTTGATCAGTTAAGAGCTGCAGTTCTCCAATCCTTCCTTCTGATGGCTCTGATAGCGCTCTTCATTATACCCCATTGAGGACATATTGCCTTCCCTGTAATTAAAGACTGCATTCTGCTTGGGGGCCGAGCTAACACTGTCCCCTCTGGCTCCTAACAGGCATCCCGTGGAGATTTGCTGAGTCTAGGGAGATGCACTTTCTCCTGATTTAAACTTCAAAGCCCTTCTCATTCTTGGGTTTCCACAGACACTAATTGAGCACCTGCAGTGGGCACACCACCACACCGACTCAGGCGAGGGCTGTGCAGCCCAATGGGGATAAGACCCATGTATGCCACAATAGATTCAGAGCTGGTGTTCATTTGCTTGGAAGACTAGGAAAGACCATGGGGAAATCAAAGCCGGGATACTAGGCAACTCTGAAGAGCTGGCGGGAGAACATCGTTCTGTCATGGTGGAGAGACATGAGGTCACACTGCCTGGATCTGGACCTCAGCTCCGCTGCAGGACTTTGGACAAGTTGAAAATTTCTGTAGCCCTTGCTGAATGACAATGGTAATTTTCTTCATTCATTTCATTTCATTTCACGGTGCAGGGGGTTGAACCTTAGGCCTTGTGTCTGCTGGGAAAGTGCTTCTACCACGAACCCGTGTCCCCAGCTGGCGATATTGATTCATATAGATGGAGACAGATACATAGATGGACAGATGAAAAATAGGCAGATTATAGGCAGCATACTTAGAAGGATACATTGATAAATAATAGCTATAAATGATCTGATAGATAAGTGGATGACAGATATATGTACAAATAATTAAGAAATAGATTGTAGATGCATATATACATATCCATATACATGCACCCTCACATATATGGTAGTAATAGAATATATAGATACATATATATAGGAGATGGAATAGATAGATAGATAGATAGATAGATAGATAGATAGATAGATAGAACAGATCTTTATTGGAGCCTTATAAATAAAGTGAAATAGTACATAAAAACTCATTGCAGGTAGGATTTGACATAATGTTCACTCAATAAATAATAGATATCATTATTATTACTATCTGGGATTTCTCTGTTCCCAGCTAACCTAAATTTCCAAGTGAGTTTGATTTTTTTTTATGCCCAGTGCTCATAATGGATCTTTCATCTCAGTCCTTTTGGCTTATGTTAACTTCCTGCTGTGCCTTTTGTCCAGTATTTTGAGAGGGAGAATCTGTTCGCTGAGAAGCCATGCCTGGTGAAACTCCTTCTGATAGTCCCAGCTAGTAGAATTGAGAATTATGGTCTAAGACACTTCAGCAATTGACTGATGTGATAGCCTTGTGTGAAACCGGATATGAGAAGGCATGACTCCATGGTGTCTTGTTTGCAGGAGAAGGATGACATAGCATGAGGTTGTAAGAGTCTGTCAGGGAGGTGGAGCGAAGGCCCTCAGACCCAAGGAGGAAACATGGGCTCTGAGCTCCTCTTTGCAGAAATTGTGGCAGATGCCATCCAGATTAGGTCATACTTTCAGGAGAAACAGAAAGAAAAGAAAAAAGAAGTTCGTATTTGCAGAGTGGGAGGGGGTGTTTATTAGATTGGCTTATGCCAAGATCGCTGAGTATCCCAATCCTTCTCATGCTGCAAGGACTGGGAACATTATAGCTGCTCAACCCACAAAGCTGGAGACCTCAGCGGCCCAGCAGTCTCAATCTGATGCTGAGAAGGTAGAAAGTTTCCTGCTAAGGACCCTGGACTTTGGCCGTAGAGAATGGCAGCAGCACGCCGGCAGCCAGTTGAGGGATTGACCCACTTACTTGGAAGAAGCAGAAGCAAGAAAGCAGGGAAAACTTTTCTCTCAGACCTCCCTATGTCTGGGTCACCTGTTGGGAAATGTACTTCCCTCTCTGAACAGGAGGATCTGTTCCCTACAGTGAGTCCTTTCTGGAAATGTCCTCACAGGCACGCAGAGGTGTGTCTCCTGGCTATTGTTCACGTCTTGTTCAAGTCTGCAACCAAGATTGGCCATTGTATCATGTGAACACATCATAAAAGGACTTAGCAGACTGAACTGTGTGTGTGTGTGCATGTGACTGTGTGTGTGCACATTCCATTGACTATATATGATACAGTACATACATGCATATATATATATATTGCAATGGAATGTATACACACATGCATATATATGATACAATACACAAATACACATATATATGATCACATACACATATATAGATGTATGATCATATATATTCCTCACAGATCATATATATGTATATGTATGTATGTGTGTACATATATATGTATATATATATGATGCAATCAATGTATTGAAGACCCTCTTCTTGAACTGGAGAGGTGGCTCCATCACCAGAATACCCAGTTCAATACCCCATAACCCACAATCCAAAGCCTGGCACGGAGACACACAACTACAATGCTAGTATAATAGAAACAAAGACGTGTGCATCCTAAGGGCTTGCTATCCGGCAAGCCTAGCATAACCAGTGAGCTCTGGGTAAAGTGAGAAATTCCAATTCAAGACATAAAAGGAGAGTGCCTAAGAGAGACACCTGTGCTGGGTAGTTTAAACTGTCAACTTGACACAGCCGAGAAGTACTTGGGAAGAGAATCATACTAGGCAATCTATATCAGGCCAGCATGTAAGAATGATGATAGGGGTTGTCTTGATTGTTAGTGGATGCAGGGAGATCCAGGATGCAGTGAAATACCATCGAGGGTGCATTTGAAAACTGAAGAGATGAGAGGCCAAATGTGTGCTGTCCTTATGTTAATCTATAATGAATCATGATATTGAATGAATATAGATAGATCTATAATTAATATAGATAAACATGACATTACAGGATGATCAAGAAGTCATTGGACCTGGATACAGAAACCTCAAGCTCCAGGCTGGTCTTCCAAGCACATGGAGACACAACCTTGAAGATGAGGCATGGGGAGAAACCACCCTGAAGGGCTTCCCAGCTCCCATGTGCAAAGTTTTGTTCCTGTAACTGCCTCAGATATTCTAATGAGGCACCAATGACTTCCTTCTTGTCTCAAATTTATACATATTTCATGTACAGGAGATAAATATATTCTCAGAAATCCCACAGAGCCGTGCAGCATAAATGCCTGCTGTGGAACTTTGTGAGCACACACACTACGCCAGGCACTAAACTTCTTTTTTTTTTTTTTTTTAAGATTTATTTATTATATATAAGTACACTGTAACTCTCTTCGGGTACACCAGAAGAGGGCATCAGATCCCATTACAGATGGTTGTGAGCCACCATGTGGTTGCTGGGATTTGAACTCAGGACCTCTGGAAGAGCAGTCAGTGCTCTTATCCACTGAGCCATCTCTCCAGCCCCGGCACTAAACTTCTAATTCAAGCGTTCGTGGTCCTGTGTGCTTTTACTTTGCATTAGTTCATGGAGTCCTTTGAAATGACCTAGATGAGAGTTGGGAAAAAAGTTCTAGGGGCATTTCACACAGAGAGAAGGTTCCAGAACTTCAAGAGATTTGTCCATGCCCCTATATCATCTAGCCTGTTGGGAGTTCAGCTTTGATCTTAGAACTCATAGAAGTATGTCGTTTGAGCTCTGTGTGTCTTGGTGCCTGTGTTCGGGTTTTCAGAGGAACCAGTGTGAGGTGAAAGGAAGCTTTTACTAGGTTGTGATTTCAGGCAGAGGAACTCGTGTATTTTCAAGTCCATTAAAAAATAAGCAGCTTCAATCTCCGACAAAACAAACTAACTAGTCATGTGATTAGATTTGGTATTTACCCGCTCTTGGAGTGAGACATGGGCATTATTATGCTAACTTGTAGTATTTAAAGGCAGATTTCTTCCTTTAATCCTGGGACAGACTTTAAGCCAAGTAGGTAGCAGTGTTGGGATGTGGGACAGATAGGCTACTCCTCGAAAACTCAGATACCTAAGAACAGCAAAGTGAGGGCAAAATCCACCAGAGACACCATACTGTTTCTTTTGCTGTCTGCTGTTGCAGTAAATTCTCCAACCCAAATAAACCCGTGCAATGAAAACACAACTCAATTAATATGGATACAAGCTCGTGCCTAGATTGGGCAGATCTACCACTGCTCTGTTCCCCAGCTAAGAGATTTCTTATAGCCAGGAGATGTGCTTCTGCTCCATTTTCCTTCCACCACTCCTCCTCCTCCTCTTCCTCCTCCTCCTCTTCCTCCTCTTCCTCCACCTCCTCCTCCTCCTCTTCCTCCTCCTCCTCTTCCTCCTCTTCCTCCTCCTCCTCTTCCTCCTCCTCTTCTTCCTTCTCCTCCTCCTCCCCCTCTGTCTTCCTCTCTCCCTCCTCCCCTCTTTCTTCCTTTAAATTTTCAGCCCCACCTTCCCTTCCACTGCCCAATCACTGGCTCTAGTCTTTATTTTACACATTAAAATGGGGAGAAGGTTCACATGAAGTCACCTGAGTATATGATTCACTCCTCCTAGACAGCCCCTCTTGGGGAAGCGAAATTAGCATCAAAATACAAACAGCAGCAGGGCAGTCCACAACAGTCTGCTGCTGGGGACATTGGAGGAAAAAAAAAACATTATTTAAACGTTTCCAGACATTTTTCGAGAAATGGATTCATCTGCTATGGTCTATCTGGAACCAGCGTCTATTAGTTCTCGTTAAACAGCTGAAAACAAGATGAGTCTGTGTTCGTCCTGAGGGTGGGATGGGGGTCACAAATAAGTAGAAGCAAACTGCTTCCGCCAGTGAAAAGGCTATGGGCAAGAAGACAGAAAGTGGAGCTGGGGAAGACCTCAGTCAGTAAAGTGCCTGCACCTCTGTGCACTTATTTAGCATGTGCAATGTGGGGGGTGGGGGTGGGGGTGGGGGTGGGGGTGGGGGTAGGGGTAATTTTCAGTACCATTGAAGAATACCACACAAAAGAATTCAAGCCTGGTAGCCATTATTAGGGACAAGGCAGCGTTTGCTCAGAAGAGGCAGCACTGAAGCTGAGCTGGTCCAGGCTTACAGAGAAGTCTAGTTTTAGATGCTTGGGGAAAAGCAGGAATGAAGACCATAGTTTCCACTTACGCTACCGAGGGGCTGAAGGTACAAGCATCCCATCTGGACTCAACCGGGGTTGCAAGGAGACGTTCAGATCTATTATGTAACAGTGTTCCCTTTGCACCACTCACTCTGTATTTAGGGACATCCCAGTAAAACAAATCTGGAGCATTGGGATGAGTTTGGTATTAAAAAGATGAGCATGAAAATCAATATACAGGCAGCATTGAAGGGACAAAATGCGGAAGACGAAAAGATCCAGGCAAGAGCTTTGTAGTCACAGACACAGGTAAAACACAGACCATGGAAACGGGGACAATTGATGACGCAGGAGAATAACCAAGAGAATGTGGTGCTGTGGAAGGCAAGGCTACCTACCACACTGTGCGGGACTGAGATGTTGAGTGTAGATTTTATCATTGAGGTTAAGGCAAAATGGAGAGCCCCTAAGTGTCAGCTGTATTCAGTAACTGCTTCCTGTGAACGAGTGGGGACGAACGCAGAGAAGGCAGAAAAAGCCAAGAGGTTCTAAGTCTGGCTCTTCTGCATGCTAATTGCTTGGCCTGAGACGTCTGTGGGGATGTGGACGCTGAATACACCATCTTGGAAATGCTTTACTTCAGTGTGTTAATCAGGTTCTCTCGGACTGAGAGAAAAGGACAGGGGGCGGTTACTATGAGGAACTGACTCACAGGATCATAGAGGTTGATGGTACTCAAAAACAGCGGGATCGCTGGCCTTCTGGAGAGCCCACTGCCAGCTTGAGACTTCAGATCAAGAAAGAGCTGGCTGGTGTTCCACTTTAAATCAAAGGCAAGGAAAACCTGTGCTCTCCGCCTTCCATTAAGAAAACCTGCAGCAAAGGAAAATATGTCTGCCCCTTATCTATAGATTTAAACATTAGGCTCATCTGGAAATTACCCAGCAATGCTTCACCACATACGTGGGCTCCCAGGGTCGAGTTGGTTGATTCCCATACAGAGTCAGCCCTCACACACAGCCTTGATAACGTCTTGTTGGGGATGTTTCAGAAAAGACTTTTATAGATGAGTTTCTTAAAAAGGTCTCTTGGCCAAGTCCCCATCACGTAGCAGAGTCCAGATTCAAGGATTTGGAGGATATAAACAAGTGGAACAAATACTTTTTCAGAACTAATTTAAACATTATGTGTCGTGTTGCAATCTCGCAGTGAGCATTAAACGGGCTAAGCTGACAGGGGCTTACTGCAGTGTGTTAGGGGGAGTGGTGAGCCACTGGTGGGTGGGGTTGCTTTTGTTTTGGTTTTCTCCTTTCCGCGAGATGGGTCCCCATGAAAGATTATTTTATTTCACCTTCAGGGCAGGGCAAAGAGCTGTACCTCTTGGCTTAGAGGACGGATCTCCCTCGCCGTGCCCTCTGACTCTCAGCTTCCATTCAGCAAACCCACCTTCCTTGGCGTCTAATTACCTCAGATTCCGTTTGGTTTTTCTTTTCCTCCAGACAAGACGGGAATGCAGGTACTCACACGCGCCGATAGGTGGCAGTAACCTTCTGAATCAATCACCGATGTAGCACAGCCTTGCGTACACTTCCTCAAGCGCTTGAGACTTGGGGTGCAGCCCAGGAGAGATGGGGAGATAATGTCCACACAAGCTGTGCACTTTTCTTCTCCAAGGGAAAAAGTGATGCTGCCCGGCGCCCTTTAAAATATATAGTTTTAAAGAAAACTAACACGCAGAAACTCCTATCCTCTTTACCTTCTAGCTCCTACCCATTCAAACACAAGTTGCAATCCTTACGATTTTACATGTGTCGCCTGCCATCGGTTCGGCTTCAAGCGTAAGGACAGAAGGAGGCATTCTGCTGTGGTTGTAATCATTGAAATACATATACCCAAGGAGATGTATCTTTCCCTGAGCTTTAATCGGAGATAATTGATGTGTGGAGAACAAGAATGAACGTTTTAGTTCGCCTGGTAGGAGCGCTGCGCTGCACAGGCTATTGAAGCTCCAGGTTCAGAAACGTCACGTCAGAATGTGCACGTTCACCATAAAGACAGCTCGCCCTGGGGCTGGGGAGGGGTCTCAGCAACCGAGGGCTTGTTTGCAGCCCGCCTGAGTTTGGAACCCCGACACTCACTTTAGAAGCCTAGTGCTGTGGCCCAAGTCTGTTATGGAGAGAACCAGGGAGTGGGCGGGAAAATCCTGAGAGCCGGCCAGGCAGTCTAGCCAGTAGGTGAGCTCCAGGTCAAGAGAGGAACCTTGTCTCAAAAATTAAGATACAGAGTGATTGGGAAAGACACTGGATGCCAACCTCTGGCTTCCATTTATACATAGTCACAGGAACACTCAAGCACACATGTGCACACATGAATATATACACATATACAGAATACATACAAGAACGGGTGCTACGCATGCTAAGGGGCTTTGTCTTTCCACATTTAATGTTGCCTTCTCCCTAAATGTCTCTACAGGCTGCGGGGACTCACAGAACATTTTAGAAACCTGAGTTTATTCTGGGGAAATAACCAGTAACTGCCCGAGACGATAGTTTAAGTATTCTAATGACTTGGACCATCCAGAAAAATAGCATAGTGTTTTCTGTCAGCCACATTTCTAGAAACACACACACACACACACACACACACACACACACACACTAGCGCTTCTAAGTGGCGTCACCCTGTCACCCTCTTAGGCCAGCACCAAACCCAGTGGACATCAGATTCCATTACAAATGGTTTTGAGCCACCATGTGGTTGCTGGGATTTGAACTCAGGACCTCTGGATGAGCAGTCAGTGCTCTTAACCACTGAGTCATCTTCCCAGCCCCTTTCTAGTTATTTTCCAATAGGAAACACACACACACACACACACACACACACACACTTTCAAATGTTTTAATGTACTGAACTAAAGGACTCCTTCAAGTGCCCACTACCTACCTGCAGGTTACCAGGATCACTTCTTGGTGTGTCCTTCCATGGTAGAAATGCTGACAAATAGAAGGAAGAATTTGTCTTTGTTTTCTCCTTTATAAATAAGAACTTTTGCTTATTATAGTGACACTATAGCTTGGAGACTATTCTAGACAGGTATGTGGAAAGTTCCAATATTCTGTTCTATAATTGTATTGAAATTCACTATTTGACAAATCAAAATGTACCCCATATATTATATATAATTTAAACTAGTGCATAGTATATGTGTATTGTATGTATATGTTATAACATATGCATACATTATAACCATACATGCACCTACATCTACAAATACACATACACATTGTCTTAGGGGTTCATTGCTGTGAACAGACACTGTGACCAAGGCAAGTCATAACAAGATATATTTGGGGCTGGCTCACAGGTTCAGAGGTTCTGTCTGTTATCATCAAGGTGGGAGCACAGCAGCATCCAGGCAGGCATGGTGCAAGAGGAGCTGAGAGTTCTACATCTTCATCTGAAGACTGCTAGCAGAATACTGACATTCAGGCAGTTAGGATGGGGGTCTTAAAGCCCACACCCACAGTGACACACCTACTCCAACAGGGCCACACCTTCTAATCATGCCACTCCCTGGGCCAAGCATATACCACACCTGCACATATACAAATTTTCAGGCCGGTCTTAGACTCCATACATATACAAAGACAACCTTGACCTTGGTCTTCTAATCTCTACTTCTTAAATGCCGAGATTATAGAAGTGTGCCACCGTATCTGGCGTATGTGGTTGGGGATAGAGCATCCAGGGCCTCCCACTGGCTAGGCAAGCATTCTGCATACCGAGCTACATTTGTGCTGACCCCATGTTTTACCGCATTTACCAGCTTCCCACTGATAGATGTTGAACTTGTTCCTATCTACAATTCAAAACAGTGCCATAAGTAATAATATCTAGAGACAGCTTCTCACCATGAGTCAGGTCGCCTACGGCATTAATGGCCCAAGTGTTGTTGCTGGGGTGAAAGTATATGTTGCTTTTAACCTTTCTGTCATACACCAACCTTTTTATGACCGAGCCTCACATATTTGACGCTCACTTCTATGCATTTTATCTCTCTTTATGGGGGGTCTTACTTCAATCAAATCTTCTGAAAGGACCAGTTTTGATTACTAAACTTGTATTGTATTACCTTAACATATGCTTAAGAGGGATTTAGAAGTAGCTAACAGGTGGTTGATAATTAATCTTGATTGCCAACTGGACTCGATTTAGAGTTACCTAGAAGATGCAACTCTGTGTTTGTGAGGGAGTGACCAAAGAAGATTTACTGAGAACGCCTATGCCTACCTACCCTGAGTGTAATTGGTGCCACCCACAGGCGGCAGTCCCTGACTGATAAAAAGGAGATCTAACAGCTCCAGTGTGTGTCAGATATGTCACAACAGTGAGAAAGGAGCTAAGACAAGGGCTCACTTTGGACTTCTAGAAGTTTCGTGATTACTGTTTTCAACAAATACTGTTTTCAACCTTCCTTTCTCCAACTTGTTTTGTTTGTTGTTGTGGTGGTGGTGGTAGTGGTTGGTTTGGTGGTATGTATGTGTGTATGTGACATTGAAATTTAAAACCCAAACCACGTACATATTATAAGCACCCTACTTTTTTCTCTTTCTATGTGTGTGTATGCATGTGAGTACGTTGTATAAAATGTCTAATTTATGTACATATTAATCAAGTGGTCTTTTTTTTTTTTTTTGGAGTGGTATTTTTTAAGGACTTGCTCTTGCTGGCCCCTTGAGAATAACCCAGGATTCCTACTATAAATTACCTTTCTGGGCTTCTTTTCTCTCCTCTGGTCTCTGCTGGTAGACATGGAGCATTGTTTAGGGGAGGAAGGATGACAGGTCTTTATGATGGTGTTCACAAATCAGCACTGTAGACTGTTTTTTTCCTCAGTCATGCATGCTCTGAACAAAATCCCTCTTCGTCTGATACTAAAGTCCGTGCTTCTACTTTGCTTCTCGGTCCTGGGTATGAATGCGGGGCCCTGAGATGCCGCGTAAGCGCTTTGTCACCGAGCTCCATCCTCAGGTCTGCTTGTTTCCTTTTACGCTGTATTTTGCTTTGCCTCTACCTCCAGTTGAGTGTTTATAGATCTTTGTGTTTGTTTGCTCGATTTTACTTCCATTGAGCATAAAGTTTTATTTGGTTGGATCAAAACTGACATCTTTGGATACTGGTAGGTAATTCATTATCATTTATAACTACGAATGGTATAGATGTGTTTGGTTTTGTGTAAGCTAGGCAAACACCCTAGCCACAACTTCAGTCTACAATGCATATCTTAAATCATAAGACTTGAGGATTGAAATTGCTGTTTGATCCACAGGCTACAGAATGTATATTTTATTAATAGGTATGGGAATATTGATATTACTATATATTTCTTCAGTAGAACTCAGGTGACTAGGTACATTGTGAGTAAAATTTTTATTTAATTATTATTCATATATGTGTTTGAAGTATGATATGGGGAGCACATATGTGCTGTGGCATGTACACGTGTGTCAGGGTATAATTTAACTTTGTGGAGTCAGTTCTACCCACCCACTCTTCCATCAGTTAGCGGATTGGACTTGGCCTAGAATCCATCTTGCCAGCCCAGTGTGTGGCAACATTTTCAAAGTCTTTCTTTTCCGAGCAGCAGTAAAACGTTCAGCGATCCATTTAGAAACAGATGTGCTGTCACCCAGACTTTGCTGCCCCGTTTATAGAGAGAAGGCATGGTTAATTGAGTTCTGGTGCTTAAAGAGGGGACGTTTCTTAGAGTAGTTATTGCCTTCAACTGAAAGGCAGTGGTTGCAAATTGCAACCGGCCTATCCTTTGGAGCGCTTTGGAGTCCGGCATTGACACCGCTTGGGCCACGGAAGTCCTAGTGTGCGGCCTCTTACCACAGAGAGCTACTTCAGCCACAATGGATGGGCTGCTCTGTCATTGTCCGTGTCCTTTTCCGGATCCTCAGCCAAACTCGCTACAGCTTCTGCATTGGCATCTTCTACGCTTTGCCGCCATGGGCACGCTGCTTTCCCTGAACCTTAGGAACAACCTCTTCTTCGGCCTTCCGCAGCCTGATCACTCCTTTCAGGCTTCGAGGAAGAGACCAAAGAGAGCAAGAGTCAAATTGGGGTAGGCGTTCACTTAATGTACCTATGTCCTTTGGTCTTCTCTCCAGACCAAGAGAGCTTTCTCCAGATCTGAAATCATGTTGTTTTGCTCCCTTACTGTGCACTCCGTTCACCGACTTATTGCTGCTAGTTTCCAACCGGAGCATCACCTGTGCATTGACAACATGGCTGGCAGGTAGAGGAGGCCCAGCATAGCTAACCCCTTTCTTAATGTCTTCCTTCCTAAGCTTCCTGATTTCTAGCTTTCCATGGAGAAGGAGAGCTTAAGTGTTTCTTCCTTCGCTTGACCGATTAGAGGTTATTGTCAGGTTATTGATTGGTCTAATTTCAGCATTGTGATGTCTCCGAGAAACAGAGATGCAAAGAGCTGGTTGGTAACTCAGCCAGAGTGCATGTGCCCACAGACTAAGTGCCCCTTGTTGTCCTAGGGACTGGAGAAATGGCTCAGTCACATGCATGAGGGGTGTGGCATGAGTTCGAATCACCAGCACCCACCTTAAAGCTAAGTGTGGTGGCATATGTCTGTAATCCCAGCACTCAGGGGACAGAGACAGAAAGATCCATGGGGACTGCTGCCCAGACAGTCTAGCTAATAGGTAAATTCTGTGTTCACTGAGAGATCCTATCTCAAAAAGGAAGATGATAAGAGAAAGACACCTGATGTTGTCCTCTGGCCTCCAGACTCACGCGCATGTACTCTCATGCCTATGCACACACACACACACACACACACACACACACACACACACACGCGCGCACATGCACATAGACATGACATATATACACATTAAAAAAATCCAACTCTGTCTAACATAGACAAAGTTCATGGTCCCCTCAACAGTCATATAAGTGACATCAAAGACCACTGATTCCAGATCATCACAACTCATTCAATGATGAAAGTGTTTGGCCAAGAAGCGCAAAGTGGTGCCGTAAATTTGATGTGAAGGTTTAATTTGTGAACCAAGAAGAATGTGACGTGTGCTGAAACCAGCTACTCTTGAGCTGCATTCCGCGGTACCCACCCGCTCTCCTCTCCACATCCTCATTTCGGTGAGACTATTGTTAGCTTTCTTGATGCTTAACAGGGCACTGTGAACTATGCTAATGCTTTTTTCTTTCCTGGCTCACCAGCCTTAAATGGTCAGCCTCTCAGTTCGCACACACGAGACCATCAGCAAACCTACCGGCCATCTCAAATTCCTCTCTTACTCCTCCCTGCTCTTGTACTACAGTGGTTGGCCTCATCTGGGGATTTCCTCCTCTTCCATGCTGTCTTGCTGACCCCTCCCCGTGCTTACTGTTACTTTGCACTTACTGTCTTCCTGTGCCACCGTGCCTCCTTTTCTCAGCTGAACGTGGTTCATTCTTCTGTCATTAGCATAGCACAGGCTGGTGACAGATAGGATCTCCGAGCTCGTGTGGTCCAACTGTTCCTCTGCACTCTACTAGGGGAGTTTGCTTGGTATAAACCCATGACTCATCATGCATCTGTTTACGCATCTTCTAAATGTTGCCCCATGTCTTCCTGCTTTGGATGTTGCTCCAAGGACGTTTTTATTCCTTCCTACTTGTGGCTTTACTACAGTATGCCTGGCCGGCCTCCTAAATGGTTCTTTCTCTTAGTTTTATTTTTTTTTAATTAATTCAGGGTTCTTACTAGACTGTACCTTGACACCGGTTGTTTTCTTTGATTATCCCCTGATTGTGGTACAACCGTCTACCATGTACACTTACGTATTTTGATTTATTCGATTTATTTATTCACGTTGGCATATTTGTTCTGATTAATTTGTCTTCGAGGATTCGTATTTTATTTATGACATGTATTTTGTTTGTCACTCATATTTATCAATTTCTTTCCAATTCTTTAGCCATTTATTATCTTTTTTTTTTGGTTCTTTTTTTTTTTTCCGGAGCTGGGGACCGAACCCAGGGCTTTGCGCTTCCTAGGCAAGCGCTCTACCATTGAGCTAAATCCCCAACCCCTAGCTATTTATTATCTTATTTTGCTCACTCTACCCTCATTTTTCTATTCAAAATATATCGAATATTTCTATTTGAATATATTCGAATATATGCTCCTGGTTCTTTCTTGTGATTATGTATTTCCTTTCCACTTCCATAATGGTTTTGGCTTCTCTTCTATTTCTTCTCTAAAGAATATTATGTCAGAGAACCTATAGCCATCTCACTGGATTCCCCTGTTCTCTTGTTTCTATTTGATGGTATTCCTTCTCGTAAGCAATCACTTCGTTAAGACCTCTAAATTAGTGCAAACGGCTTTGGTCACACTATCTTTGTCAAGTGACACCGTTGCCATGGTAATAATCTATGTCACTCGGCAAGCTTTTTATCAGATCACTTCCACATCTGTACCTCCAAGATCTTTTAAACATGACATAGCGTTGAGATGTTGGCTCTCCGTGATGCAGTCGGAGCCAGGGAGTCTGCACTGAAGATGCAGGACAGCTTTCTAGGATTCACAGCAAAGGCCTTACTCCTTCCCAGATGGTGACATACGCCTCCTGTGAATCCCGTTCTCTGTGAGGTGGTATTTCTAATCCTTTAGGTTAAGAAACTACTCTGAGCAAGACTGGCTCTATCCTGTCTTCTGCCACCAGCATTCCTTCTTCTGGAGAAACATACCCATGTGTCCAAAGAGAGTCTATAAATTAGAGCCAAGTGTAAACAGAGAGATGGACTTAAAGCAGCATGAATCATAAGGATACAGCCACAGGACAAAGACACAAGACTGAGGGCAAGCAAGGTGCAGACCAGAAGACCTGAAAGAGGATGTTGAAACCATCTTCTTCTTTCCAACATCTATTAGTTTATAGCAGATAGTGAATAAAGCTTATGGACAGGTTCCTTGAAGTTAGATGACAGCAATGCGTTTTTTATACCAAAGCAAGAAGACAGCAAGTGTGTCTTGTGCTTTCAGATGCCTTCCCTCCTGTGCACACTCACAGCAACTACCTTCCTCCTATGATTCCTTCCCTCTGGCACGGTGAAGTGCTGGATGGGTGTCTTCCAATTCCCCTGCCCTGTTTGTGTTCCCTAACCCAAGAGGGAGATGCTTACCATTGTCCCAGAAAGTCCAGCCCCTATCCCAGCCTGCCATAGAATTGATCCACTCCACTTACTCAACATCCTCTCTCAGGTCTTCTGGGCTGCACATTGGTTGCCTTTAGTCTTGTGTCTGTATTTGTCCTGTGGCTGTATCCTTATGCTTCATGCTGCTTTAAGTCCATCTCTCTGTTTACAGAATAACTTCACACTTGGCTCTAGCGTCTAGAATTTGCCTAAGATCACCCTCCAGTTAGATCCCAATTTCCAGAACAGAAGTCCAGCTGAGTGCTCATCTCCCCTGGGAACTTCTTTGCTAATACAAACCTTCTCTAAGGGTGCCTGTGACTGCGCATGCACGGTCTAGCTCCTGTGGTTGTCATGGAGATAAACTCTTACCGCAAAGTTTACACACACACACACACACACACACACACACACACACACACACACACAATGTCTACATGTCAAAGGAAATGGAAACTTGTTCCCTTCATGGAATTGAAATAACGCTTTGAGGTTTATGTGAGGGGATGGGTATTCACTACTCAGCTCCTCCAGCCCAGGAAATAAGTGTAAATACCCACCCCATGCCCTCTCTTCAGCATTTCACTTTTTAGAAACAGTTCTCAAATATGTGCACATCCAAACCCTCCTAGATACCGCTCTCAGGAGGTAAACATCACTCTTGTTCCCCCTCCCCCAAGAAAGACTTTGCAGTAATAGTTTATCGCCATGACAACCACAGGAGCTAGATTTTTTTTCTCTCCTTCTGGGTTGTTTTCTCCTTTTTATTTTTAACTTCTCATGTAAAATAATCAGTGCTTGAAGTGTATATTGACTTCACAACTAGGTGTTTACTGAGCCCATAGTAAGGTAAAGTTCCCACAGGTTGAGACATGAGCGACTTCCCGATGTAGGGCAACCACGATCTAAGAAATTTGGTGACTTTATCTAAAATTGAGCTTCTCACTTACTGGCTGCACTTTTAAGCAAATAAATCTGCTGTATCTTGTGTTGAATGCTTTTCTTGGTTTCTGCATTTAAGAATTGGAGGCAGTTTTCAAGACCTCAGGTTATACACTACACAATACGGGAGTCGTTGCCCAGTAAAGCTGAATGAAACTTGATGTGTATGTCTGATTGTTCTTTCCTTTGGTAGAGTACTGGGCTGTGGCTGGCTGAAACTCCCACCTCGGCCTATGCCATAAAGGAGACATGTCATAGCCTCTTGGTAAAAGCTCTCCTGTATTGGTAGAAAAGCCTCGATGTAGTATCACAGACGGGCAACCCTACCGATTCTATATTTGCGAAATATCTTGCCCTTTTAAGAAGCAACCTGCTGCTGTGTGCTGCCTTCACAAAAGAGAAATCCTCTCTCTCCACAAGCAGTTGTCAAGCATAATAAAGAAAAAAAACTGGCAGAATCATTTGGGTGGTTGCCAAGCCCAGGTGTATATTGTGTGAGAGAAAATGTATGGGACAACAATCTTGAAAGATCTAGAGGGCTGCGGCACAGCTATCAAAACACACAGGTAGTCAGAGACAGAGTGGAAGTCACAGAGAATTATGAACAGACCCAGAATCCTGGAAAAAATCCTCCATGAATTAAAAAGCAGGGATACATACTCAAGGCTCTAACTCCCTGCCAATCCAAGACAACATTCCACATCATTTTTTTTTAATTTTCCAAAATATGAAAAATTTCAGGAGTTAGCTAGAAATTTGATGTTGAGACAAATCTATATAAAACAGCACCAAACCAACATCATTTTCCTATAGTTCTTCCTACAGTGCACTTAGTCATTTCCCTACAATTGCCTACTCCTAGCCCAAACGCCTCTTCCCTTTGTCCTCCATGTCTCTACCATTTAACTTACTAAAATGCTCTATCAGTTCTCAGCTCTATTCACTCCCTTTTGTCTCTATTTCTTACATGGGAAGAATCCCAAACGCACATAAAATACTGTCATTAAGGCATGGATGTTTTCCCCTTGCTAACCTGTCTTTGATTAATTTAATTCCTAGATCCTCCATAGACCCAAAGGGTGGATGAGAAGTCTTTCTTCTTCTCTAGAAGGGAGGGAGGAAAGAAGAAAGGGAGGATCTAGGAGGAGAAGAGGGGAGGGGAGAGAAGAAAAGGGGGAGAGAGCTGGCCATGTTAAACACTGCCTACTGACGTTTGATTATGGATTGTGTTAAGCTATGCTTCACAGGGATCGGAGAAAGGACTCGGCGTTATGATCCCTTGCTCCTCTTGCAGAGAGGATGAGAGTTCAGTCCTCAGCATCCACACTGGGTGGCTCCCAGTGGTCTGTAACTCCAGCTTAAGAGGGTCAGGACCCTTCTTATATCTTCCATGATCACACACACACACACACACACACACACACACACACACACACGAGAGAGAGAGAGAGAGAGACAGACAGACAGACAGACAGACAGACAGACAGACAGACAGACATAGAGAAATCATCATAGCATGGTTGTATGAGCTGAACTTTGGAACCAGCTAGTTGAGCTTCATATGACTGCTCTTCTGTTAGGCTCTGTGATTTCTAAATTCCTAGTTTTTAGCAACTATAAATGGAAGACGCAGCCCCTCTCCGCTAGTATGGAGGCATACGGAAATGAATTTGGTAAAGCAAGTGTCGTTCATTTAGTGCTGGTTTGGAAGGCATAAAAATTGCAAAGCTGAAGAGGTCATGGAGAGCAGCTAAGGCTTGGTACCTCGTGGCAGGGTTGAAGCCTCTGCAAAGGGCACTGAAAGGTCACTGGGGAAGCCTCAACTGTGGCCAACATTTTACATCCAAGCCAGGACAGTTAACAACATATATCAAACACATACACATATCTTACATAGTTCAAGATTCTCTGCCCAGGAAGTGGCACCATTCCTAATGAACTGAGTGTTCCTACATCGACTAATGCTCAAGGCAATTCCTCACAGACATGCCTGTAGACCAACTTGATCTACAGAATTCCTCAAGTGGGGCTTTCTTTGAAAGTGACTCTAGGGTGTGTCAATTTGACGGTTATAACTGAGGAGTTCGAGTGGATAGATGAATTGCAATTTGAATAGGCTAATCCAACAGCAGGTAGGGAGCAGAGCGGAAGCCTCTGTTCCTGTCGACAGTTCTTTGCCTTTCATTCCCTTCATGCATACACTAAGTGGACAGATGCCACGGTGGCACAGTGTTAGAAATCCCCCTCTTCATAGGGTTCAGGTAAGGGAGCTGAACACTTGCCTTAGTCTGGTGTGCCTGACAAGTTATCGGGCCTGCTTTTCCTGATATGATCTTAATGACACCATGTGCTTCTGGAGTCCCAGTTTACATTTATAAATGTATAGGGTGGTACCTTTTTAATTTTAGGGATAAGTTAATTATCGGCCTGTGTCTCCTGGGTGGGGTAGACAGATGGTGTGGTTGATGTGCTCACCTGATTGCCCTGCCTCTATATTTGAACTCAAAATGGAGTCAGCTGATAGCTATGAAATCTTGTCTCTTTGGATAATGCAGTCTGAAAACAAAAGAAAACACTGCTTATCCAAGTGAGAGTAACATAGGATAGGACAATGGCTGTCCTCAATAGCTTCCCCCCTTCACAACATGAAAACTTGACTCCTAAACGCTGGGGAGCTTCCTGATTGGTAAAAAATTACTGAATAGAATAAGTAGTGCATCTGGATTCTGTATGAATGCTTACTTCTGTGAGCTTGGGACACATCTGACCCTCCTCATCTGGCTGTTCATATAGGAACATCTAGCAACATAACTGTAGGATCTAGAAAAAATGGCTCAGTTGACCCAATTTACTTACCACAGAAGCCTGAGGGCCTGGGTTTAATCCTCGGCACTTATGTAAAAGCTGGTCTTGTCAAATGTCTACAATTAATGCCTGGGCTGGGGAAAGACAGACAAGATGGTCTGTAGAGCTCACTGACCACATGGACCAGCAGAACCCATGCTTTCCAGAGCCAGTGAGAGACCCTAGGCAAAAAAAAAAAAAAAAAAAAAAGCCACACACCAGCTCATGTTTGCTCTGTGTGGCTGTCCCTGTGACCTGTGACCTACGAAGTTTATTCAGATATTTAATAAGGGGCAGACCTTCTTCACATGAGAGCTTTGGTTGGACTTAAACCATCTTCTAGAAACTCTGAGAAGGTCGTCTCCCCCAGTCCTCAGGAAGCTCAATTGTGTGCTATGAGTTCTTCTAGATAATTAATCCAGCAGTACAACTCCCACTCTGAACTCTCTCCCCCATGATCTACTCTTAATTTTCTTCTAATTTGCTTAATATTTCTACCTCCCTAACTCATAATTCACTTAAGAGCATGAACACACATGTGCTATCCCAGGGAAGCAATGCTTGAGGACCACCTGACCCTTTTCCAATCCAGTTTTTCACTGTTCATTTAAAATGGAGATGGGGCTATTTCCCCGATGGTGGATGTGGGGATTGTATTCTTAAGGGATGACGTTGAAATTTTTTCCAATAAATTTGCAAGAACTGACTCATCCAAAGTAATGAATCACATTAAGAATTTAATTAGAGCATCAAAGGTGGAGATTCAGGACTAAGAGCTGGCAGATATGGAGTCTCAAAAACTCAGCTCAACATAAAACGTCATAAGGAGTATCTTCACCAATACACACATGCACACACACTCATATAACAATCCTTCCTTCCAATTTCTCATTTTGACCCAACATAAACTAAATAATAATGTGTTGGCACCTAATCTTCCCAACTTATTTCTTTGTGCATGTGTACATGTGTATATGTGCACTATATAAATGGAAACATGTCAGGCTGATGTGTGCATACATATATGACATATGTATTCATATTTGTGCACTTGCATATGGAGGCCATAGGTCAACATCAGGCATTTTCCTTGATTGCTCTCCAACTTGTTTCATTGAGGCAGAGTCTCTCACTGAATCCAGAGCTCACAAGTTAGCAAGGTTGGCTGACCAATGAGGTTCTTCCTTCTCCACCCTCAACTGGGACCAAAGCTACATGCCTCTGTGGTTGGCTTTTAGAAATTATAGTGCTAGAGATGTGAACTCTGGTCTTTATGATTATACAGCAGATGCTTTTCTAACAGAGCCATCATCCCAGTCAGGAGAACTCCCCAAACTATATCTTTAAATTTTACTCAATATTCAAGATATCCTGGGCTCTGTATCTTCTCCTATGAGATATATGGTAAGATTGGATTATCTGGTCTCAGGCATCCCTAGCTGATAGAAATTTTCATGATGAGGGACATGCCCAAGTGTGGGCTGTGCCTTAGAGTAGCTACCAGTATGTAGAGGAAATTTGTGGGACCAGAGGTACAGAGAAAAGGTCAAGGGAGCTTTTACCTGGGTTGAAGAAGCTTCAACCCGATTACCTTAAACATGATGACAGCAGTAGTTGGCTACCTACCCTTCTAACCTGGCTGCTTCCTTACCATCAACCCTGACATTACCAGGCTTCACTCCTTGTTTGACCTTTTAATGTGCACCACCCACACCTCACCTCTGTGCACACTACAGCTCCTTAGTACGTAGATGAGGCATCCTCTGCTCTAGCCAGTGATACACAGCCACACGGCCTGAGAGATCCTGACTGCCTCCCCAGAGGCATAAATTCCACCCCCAATAAACAGGACTAATTCTCTGAAGCGATTCTCAGGTGTGTTCAAGCCTTCACACACTCATCACGCACCAGGCTAAGCTTCCTTCCCTCCAGTCCAGCTCAGTGTGGTGAGAAACAGGCCCGGCTACCCCAACCTGATGGGGAAGCAGACACAGGGGCGCAGAAACTTATTATATGAGATATGAATAGTGATGTAATTTATACTTCTCCTCAGTCTTGGTTAACCTGTACTTGTTTAACATGTGTGGTCTGTTGATAAACAAAGAGATGCGAGGGACAAGATCTGAGGACGGGGGCTGCTATTGCTTAGCTAGAAGTGATGCAACAAAGTGTGACAGACCGAGGCTGATGTAGCATCCTCTGAACTGTCTTCTCTCTGAATGTGCCTATGTTCCGGTTCCCTTTGCTTGTGAGGACATCAGTAGTACGCCATTAGGGACCAGCCCAATGACTCTATTCTTACTTACTTCAAAAAGTACCTTGCGTCCAAATTGGTTACTTGGTGAGCTATCTGTCCCCATGGCCGTAACTCAGAGAAGGAAAGATTAGCTTCGCCTCATGGTTCCAGTCCATGGCCACTCAGCCACATTGTTTCTGGGCTTTTCATGAGGCAAACCACTATGTGGAAAAGAGAACAACTTTCCTCACACCATGCAAAGAGGAGGTGTGTGTCACAGGCAGGACATTGTCCCCGCCAGTGGGGACCCAGTTATTCAGGGTCCCGAAGAGGCTTTCTACCTGTGGGCCAAATGAGGGTGAAGAGAAGAAGGAGACCAAGCAAGATTCTGTTGTCAAGGTCTCGTTTATTGAGAGAAATGTACAGCATTTAAAGCTCTGAGGCAGGAATAGAAGCGGGAACTGAAGCTTAGGGTGGGGGAGTTTGGGAAGTGCCCAAGGATATAAGGTGAATCACTACACTGCAAGATATCCTCCTATAACAAAGAGGCAACCGTCTTCCAGGGACATGTTCTTTGAAAAGGTCGAACCCTTCTCAGGAATCTGCTCAGGGACATCGGTGTTTTGCTCAGGCTGAAACATCCTGTCATTGCTCCCAGGGTCTTCCTGGGAGAGGCTCTTAGAGGAGTACCTGAATATTGGCTTGTGAAAGCTACCACATCTCGAGTGTAATCCACTTGTACCATACATTGAAACCTATGCAATTTGAGTTCTCTGTTTTCCCACTCTCTGACCAATCACCATCAAGTGCAGTAAATTTGTTAAACTTATTATATAGAGAGGCTATATAGGGACATATCCTATGACTATAGGTTCCAGAATCAGATATGCTGACCTATCACTTCCTTGAAGGTATAGAACTTTTTAACTCTGCTAGTTTATCTTAAAAAAAAAAAACAGATATAAAAACACAAATTTATGGGCTGGGAGTAGGGCTGGGAATGCAGTTGGCAGAGTGCTTGCATAGCATTTATAAAGCCCAGCATTTGCTCTCCAGCTCTGTGTAAATGAGGTGTGGTAGTGTACACCTATAAATCTGAACACTTAGAAAGCAAAACCAACGGAGTCTGAAGTTCAAGGTCTTCCCCAGCCACATGTGAGTTTGAGTCTATCCTGGGTTATATAAGACCTTTGGCCAAAAATAAATAAAACTAAACGTGAAAGCGAATGATTAAGCAACCAGCTAAGACGCTATGTAAGGCAAGTGCATTCTTTAGTACTTGGTACATAGAACCCTGTCTGCCTATTCACCATGACTTTTAACTTGCCCTCGAAGTCTTAGTGTTAGGCCAATAAGAGGGACACAGCACATACGAGCTGGCTCCATTGAGAAGGAACTGGAAGGATCACATGCTAGTCACGTTCAAGGGAGGAACAGTGCTGGGTAGATTGCTCGGTGGTAAAAAGCACTCTTCATGCAAACGTGAGGGCCAGAGTCTGGGTCCTCAGAACCCACCAAAATGGAGGCTGCCTGCCTAGACTTTCACAATGAGCCAAGAAGTAAGATTAGACGTGTCAGTGAGCTCTGGGTTTGACTGAGCAATCCAGTCTCAGTGAAGAAGGCTCTCCGTCAAGAATGATTGCAGACACCAACCTCTGAGCATACAGTGTGCCCCCACACATGCAAACATATATAAAAACATGTACAATGCAATACAACACACACACAAAGTATAATTGCCAAGCTCTATAATGCATGGATTATTTCCAGAAAACACAATTGCTTTGCCTCGATGCCGGCTGGGCCAGTACAGACTAAAACCAACCCTGAAAGCCATCTGGGTTGGAAGAATTGGAATTCTTGAAACATTTTTAATTTCCAAGCAGTATGCTGTATCATAACCACTTTCAAATCACCGATGGTATCAAGCATTTCTCTCAAGAGAGCAGCGTGGTTTCTGCGAGGCACTTTCTTTTGTGTCACGCATTGCCACAGTGGTTCTGTCTCTGATCCCTACATGTGTTCTTCCATTGTGTTTAATTTAGAGAGATTATAATCAGCGATCAGTCCTAGATCCCGCCTAGACTCCTCGTCATCTGTATGGTGGGGGTAAGCTTTTTGATGTGCGTGTTCTTTGAATTTCCCAAAGTACTCCTGATTATCATTTATGCTTCACAGAGGTTGAGACTCCCTTCCTGTCCACAGGCTTCCTCTTTCCCTAAACCATCTCTAATGACTTAGGAAAATTGTTTTCCGTTGTCTCCTTCCCTGATGTCACATGCTTTATAATTCACAATCCTTCAGTGTGCTTCTCCTCCACCTATCAGCAGCAGCTCCCATAATTCCTGGCCCACGTGGGGCATTTGTTCTACGTTTGGTGAATTATTTTAAACTACTGGCTTTTTCCCTACTCTATCAAGTAGAAGCTTTGCAGTAAGGCCCAGGACTAAGAACCAATGTAACAAGTCTCTCTTGTCCTTGCACTTCTGCAGTATTTTGCATCAAGAAGGATGGTACACTCACATACCACACTGTGATATTTTGGTGAGTGACAGACTATGTACAAAGTCAATGTATATTATATTATAGCATATTATGTCATACTATATTATATTATTACATATTATACTTTATTATTTTCTTACCTGCTGGTGTAGTAACTATGTATAAACTCATTCTATGTGTGCATCATTCTAAAATCCCCTAATGACGCTTTATCTGAATGCATTCTGTTCTTAAATGATGTGTGACTATACCCTTAAGCACTTTATTACACACACACACACACACACACACACACACACACACACACACACACACACACACACACATACACGGAACAACAGAGTATATCTTGAACATCTTCAAAGAAGACAGCTGATGTCTTATTTTGGAGTCTGAGATTAAGGAGTTCAAACAAGGAAGATGATTCTCTCCTTCATTAAAATCCTGCCCTTGATCACGGCCTCCCTGCCCCACATCCTTGGGAGAATGGAGGAGAACAAAAGAAAGAACCTTGTACCTGATCCGCACAGGATTGAAAGCTTTCACCGCTTAAAAAGTGAGGCAAAATGAAAGCCTCAAGAGAAAGAACCCAGCACTCTGCCCATGTACTACTGTAGAAAGCCACAGGCTGATGGATGCGACCTGTAACATTGAGAGCCTATTCACTGTGGGTATTGTAACAGTGAGAGCTGTAACGGTGAATACACTGTGGGCATTGCTCACATCGGTGGTGATGGTGTAGGACAAAACAGAGTACCATGGGTCAGTGCTGATGACTTGCCATTTCCCTCTAAACATCCCTGACGATAAGGAACTGCCCTAACCCTCAACTTACACATTTAGAGCAACATTTATTTTTTACTCCCCACCTCTCAGTTACCTATGTGTATGCACATGCATGCATGTGCAGGTGTGTGTGCATGCATGTAACTGTATGTATGCACATGTCTGATCATGCACTTGTGTTGCAGCCAAAAGTCAGCCTCAGTTGTCGCTACTCGGGAGCCAACCACCTTGCTTCGTGAGACAGGTATCTCTTCCTCACAGTCCTGGAACTCAGTTATTAGGCTTGCAGGTCCACCAGTGAGCCCAAAGGATTACCTTCCTCCTCTTTCCCAGCCCTAAGGTTAAAACCAAACCCTGCCACGGTCTGGGGAATTTCTTTTTTTCATGTGGATTGTAAGGTTGGAACTCATATGCTTGTCCCTCACCAACTGAACTCTCTCCCCAAATCCTACTATCATATAAAGAAAGTTACATAGACCTGTGCTTTTTTATCTTGTTTAATATACTTGGAGCTTCCGCTGAACCCGATTATGGATGACTCTTGGAATTCTACAGGGGACAGAATTTCGTCTTGAAGAACAACTATGAATTCGACTTGAAGGCAGGTAAAGCTAACTGTGGTGGTTTCGATGAGAATGGCCCCCCATAGGGTCATATGTTTGAATACTTGGTCCCCAGTTGGTAGAACTATTTGGCAAGGATTAGGAGGTGTGGCATATTGGAGGAGGTGTATCACTGGGGGCGGGCTTTGAGGTTTGAACAGCCCATGCCATCCCCAGGTAGTTCTCTCTTCCTTGCGGATGATGATGTAAGCTCCCAGTTCTGCTCTAGTGACGTCCCTGCCTACTCTCTGCCATGCTGCACACCGTGATGGTCATAGACTCTAACTCTCTGGTACTGTGAGCCCCAAATTAAATGCTTTCCACGTTGCCTTGCTCACGGTGTTTTTGTTTGTTTGTTTTTCACACCAATTGAAAAGCAACTAAGACACTAATAGAGAAGTCAACTTTTTTGTTCACATATTTTAGTAGAGGCTAAAAGTCAACCTCAGGTACCATTTTCCCCAACCCATGGGAAGAAAGATCCTGAATTGGATACATCAAAGGAATGTACAAACTCTTGATGTGCCTGAGGAAAACTCATGTTCTGAGAGGCTAAATTGCAAGTTGAAAAATTCAACCTGAACTTTTGCTGCTCTCTTCTTATTAAATTTTCACAGTGAAGCCATTGTTACTTAAGCAAACTAGCTGCTTTCAAACTCGAAGGAAATATAATGTACTCCTGTTTACTGCAGACATTTCTAGCTGTGTGAGAGCAGGTTCTCCTAGGGAAACAGAGTTTTAGCCTTATATCTATTCATAGTCCAGTGGATGGTATTTTCCTGGGGTTTTGATGTTGTTCTTAATTTTTAAATAAAAGAATGCATGGCTTCAGATTCAGAACAATATACGGTGGGTAAAGATTGAATAAATTATTCAACGGTAAGATACAGCATGTCCAAGATACTTCAGCGTCTCCAGAAAAATGACTTAAACGGTCTGAGAGATCACTCGGTGGGCAAAGTGCTTGCCTAACAAGCACGGGAACCGAGTTTAAATTCCCAGCACTTGTATGAAAACTGGGTTTTGTGACCCGAGTCTGTAAACCTAGGTGCTGGAGATGATACAGGAGCATCCTAGGTGGTCACTGCCACCCAGCCTCACCAAGCCACCAAGCCTGTGTCTCATGAGAGGCTCTACCTCAAAAACAAAGTGCAGACATAATTAAAGAGAGCACCCAAATAAAGGCTCTCTAGGCTCCACATATTGGGCACGCATGTGTCCCCATTTTTCTAGACCCACTCCGACTGCTGCTATGGAACTCTTTGATGAAAGCAATCTAGAGGGAGAAAGGTGTTTGCTTCAGCTCACACTTCCAACTTACTGTTCACCATTATGGGGAGGTCAAGGCCAGAACTTCAAATGTTAGTGAGAGCACAGCCACAGCCAATAGAAAGAAATCCACGCATACACACTCATGTGTTTGCTTATGTGCTGTGTTCAGCTTGATTTCTCATTCAGAAGCCTCTACCTAGGGAATGATGTCACCAGCAGTGATCTGGTTTACATCTAAATTAATTTAAGACAACCCCCTACAGAAATGCCCACATACCAATCCAATCCCTCATGAGACTCTCTTCCCAGGTAATTCTAGGTTGTGTAAAGTTGCTAATTAAAGCAGGCCAACACACTCACATGAATAACACACACACACACACACACACACACACACTCATAATCCCGACCTTCAAATTCCAACATCCTTGCCTGGCCTTAGATCATTAGAAAGTTGGTGCTTCCTTATAATCAAACTCATTCTCTGTCCTCCTACGAAGAGTTTTGACAGGTTAGCAGAAGGGGGATATGTTCATGTTGTTGTGGAATCATGAAAGAAAGACATGATCTGCACAGATATGTACACTGGGGTGATCTTAAAAATAAATAGCTGGCTTCACATGCAAAGCCAGAGTCATCTAAATATTAAATTCATCTTTCAATAAGTAAATGATCTCAGAACCAATACAATTAATGTGTATTTCCACTTCCTTATATTCTAACCCTTAATGTAAACCCCTAAGGGGATGTATTCATTTGCATACATAGTCACGCCCATGTACACACAGTGAGTTTTGTTGTTAGAGTATGGCTTGTTAGATTCTCTGGATTTTCAGTGTTCCATACACATTGTTTTGAAGCAAATTCAAATAAAGATTAAACGGAAATCCTTGGGCTGGCAGGATGGAATTTGTTTCCAGGAAGTTAGGAAGATTTTTAACAAGAGTGACCAGACCATAATGAGCACTTAACTTGCAAAAGCAAACCAAATTATCCTTGCATCATTTTTCTAAAATACAAAGCATCGTCATGGAACCAAGTTTTAGTATGCGTTGCACATGATCTGCAAGAGGATCTTCTAATGGTGAATGACCATTTCTAGAGATCTAATGTCTGGTGTCAGCGCTTGCCTTTCCAGAGCCATCAGGTGACCAGAAAAACTAATTATGATCCCATATTACATCTTGGTGCAGGGACAATAACTGTGAGGATGCCCAGGCTTGGAGACTGTGAGGTAGTGTCTTCTTGATTGCCATGGGAGCCCTGCAGAAATGCAATTCCGTTTATTAGGAGCAGAAAGCTTATAAAATTGTGAGAACCAACAGGAACCAGAAGAAAAGCCGAGAGTGTAATGAGGTTCTGGGTGCTTGCTCTGGGGAAAGCAGAGATGCGACGACGCTGTTTGCATTTCTCTTCAGACACAGATCAATCAGCCTCATGGTCTCGGCGGGTCACTGCAGATGGTTTTCACACGAGGCTATTGATAATTTTACTTTTAAGAAAAAAAAAAAGACGAGATGGAGGAAAACGTGTGTAGCGCAGGGACATAAAACAGGCCAGTCTCTAAGAAGCTGTAGAAAGGAAAGATAAATCACTAGAGTGTACCTGGTGACACCTTGGCTTTTTGAAACCAAATGCTGCAAACAGTGAAAAATTTTCCAGATATTAACAAAAATTCACCCATTCAAACTTAAGTGTTAAACAATTGTATAGAAGAATACATAATAAATGAGATGGGTTGCATAGAATTTCTGATAGGAAGGTAAGTCCGGTAAGCCCTCCTTGCTATATCTTCAAAGGCAAGGCATCTTGAAGACTGGAGTTTTATTAGCTTAATCTAAATAGCTATAATGTATAAATATACAGATCGATTAAAGTGAACTTTTTGCCCTTCTGTAGTCTGCAAGGACCTTACACAGGACACTCTTCTTAAGTTCTGTCAGTAATCTCTTATGGGTAAAAGATTGAAGTCGTTGAGAATTTGTTGTAATGTTAAAGTGAATAGGTCTGTGTGAATAAGTGTAGGGAAAGGTCTAACAATGTTAATGTATGAGTTACATTTTCTGGATTAAGTTTGAGGCCATGTTGCTAGGAATTAAGATTAGGGGGAAATATTACCTCTAGATATGAGAAATAAATCATGACGGTTCATTGTGAGCACAAGACGCATTAGAACATATCAGAGATCACAGTGAAGGAAGAGGCCCTAGGCCCTTGTCTTCCCTAGCCAGCAGCTTGTCTGGGTACTTGGTTCATCCTAGTCTTGAAAAGTGACACTCTGCTCTGTGACTGAGTACACACATCAGAAAAGGAAAGAATCCTGAGCCCCAGAATATGCAAGAGAGGAGAAGGCTTTGCATCCTGAACCAATAGCTGGCTGTCTAAGATGCAATACTGCCCGTGAGGAAGACTGTACTTCCCTGAAGAACTCAGCCACTGAGGAACTCAGGGCCAGAGAAATTACATTAGGGACATAAATCCACCGTGTGGTGTCAAACTAACACAATAGTATGTGATCATTTGCTGTAGCCTTCTCTCTGGATAGTGCCCAACTAAAGGCTACAAAACACACTGCTTCACTTTTGCTGCTCTGAGGCTCCAGTACTCTTACTATGAAGTGGAAATCATTGTCTTTTACAGGAAAACTAGCGTATGCTGTGGTGTGTATACAAACCCAGCACAGAAACCAGAAGCATCTCTACGGCAACTGAGATGGACCCATGAGATCTTGAGCATCCTCTCTTTTCCCATGAGTGAAATTGGGTGATTTTCAGAGCTAAGCTGATAACTGCTATTCTATTAATGACTTTTCTTGTTGGTGTGGCAACGTCCCTGACTCCCCCCCACAAAAAAAAAAAAAAAACAAAAAAAACCCCAAAACTTAAAGAATGAAAGGTTTACTTTGGCTCACAATTTGAGTGTAGAGTGCATCATGACAGAGAAGGAAGTCATGGCAGTGGGAGTGTGGTAGGGCATGTCATGTTGCAACTCCACTCAGGAAACAGAGAGAGACGAATGCTGGTGCTTAGATAGATGCTCAATGCTTACTATTGAGTTGGAAACTGTAGCCCATGAAAGGGTGCTGCCCACAGTTAGGTTACCCTTCTGTCAACTGCCTCAATTCCCTCACAGACACACACACAGGTTCTACTCTAGGTTATTCTAGATCCTGTCTACTAACAAACTTGGCCATCACAACCATACACAAATGGGAAGGGACAATGAGAGCTCTGCATCTCCTTTGATTCCCCATTTGCCCAACATTCTGGAGTCACCATACAGCCTGCTGAACCTTGACGGGAAGTACCAGGACCTAAGGTGCTCTGTCTGGCAGAAGACAATGCCAGAGTCTTCGGAGGCACCAGTGCTCAGAAGGAACCGCTAGCACCACAGGGAGTGGATGTCACGGCTATGATGCTGTTTAAAGGACCTTTATATTGGGCACTGGGGACATGGTGGGTATTTTCCTAAACAGAGATGTGATTACCGTCAACTATACAGTTTTGGAAACCCCCCAAGCCTTGTGAGTCTCAGTCAGAGCAGATCTCTTAATAAATTCATAAATATAGATAGAAATCACATAAAGGCCAGGATACATTTTACCCTAAAATACAATTTATGAGACAGTATCAGGGGACTGGCAGGATAGCTTAGCACAGGAAAAGATGTGTTTTGAGCCCGAGGACCTCAGTTCATCTCCCGGGACCCACATGGTGGAAAGAAAGAACTGACTCCTGAAAGGTGTCCTCTGACTCCCACCACAGTCCCCCTTTACACACAAAATAAATACATGTAATTTTAAAAGGAGCAGTGGACAGTGCCAGGAAACTTGGTAAGGCTGAGTGGATTCAGAGATCCCTGCACCCTTCTGAGGTTGGTTGGTGTTTCCCTGCTGCCTACCAGATTCCTGGCCTGGAACACAGGACCACTGTCTCTACATAAGAATGTGACCAATGGTCACAGAGATCAGAACAGAGGTATGCTAATGAGGTATGCTATTGAGGTATCTAGATGGGCCCTGGGAGTTTAGCCAATATGCTTTCCTTCCTGGACATCCCTTCCTGTAAAAGGTATTTAATCTCTGCTCCACCCTGAGGAGGTGGTATGCACCCATTTTGCATGATAAACAGTCAATGGGCAAGCATGTCTCATCCAGAACTGTCATGGGGAGCATGGAGGAAACCTTCATCTACAGAGCTGTGCCGCTAAGTCTCCCACAGAAGACCCCTCGGTGCCCCACTGAGCTAAGCCAGAGTTCCCCCCTCCTCCTAGCCTAGGGCTCATCTCAGGTACCCAATGTGATTCCATGTTCTGCCTTGCCGCCGGGGTGTGGGAATGCCAAATGGGAGCTGCTAGACTACATTTTACGCTATGACGCCATCGGGTCATGGGCTTACAGGAAGAACCAGTGCTCTGGGGGTGAGAGAATACAGCCTTGGGTGGAGGCTTCAACCTGATACAGCATAGGCTAAGACTCATGCAAGTACTTTGCTTAGTCCTGACTGATCCATTCCTAAAACCTCCAAGCTGTCTCTCCAGTGCCCTGACAATGATAGTCAATATTATCAATCTGCTTTTAAGTCGAGGACAGGGTTCTTCTGTCCTAGCATGTAGCTTGCTTAAGTATAAATCATGATTCCCACAATCTGGATTTTTTTTTCTGGAGAGCAGTGGCTTGCAAATTATCCCAACTACCCACATTCTTCTAATACCAGTGGTGCCTTAATCCCCTGGCCTCAGGTTCTGCACAAAGTCAATGCCAGTTATTAGAGTCAAGAGATATCTGGGCTTTTTTTTTTTTTAATATTTTTTTTTTCAGAGCTGGGGACTGAACCCAGGGCCTTGCGCTTGCTAGGCAAGTGCTCTACCACTGAGCTGAATCCCCAACCCCTTTGTTTTTATTCCTAAACTTCTCAAAGATAGATCAATGTCCAGGGATTGGTGCATGCTGTCTTCAAAATGTGCAATTCACTGAAATAGAGTTCGGTGTCACATGATCCCATTAAAGGCATCCCATCTCAGTACATAGAGCTTACAGTGGACCCCCTAATTAACCCGCTACACTTCTCTCAATTATTCAGAGTCCAAATCGTAGACAGACTACACATGGCACACTAATTCCCAAGGCCTTTCTCAGCCAATTATCTGCCTATATTCATTTTACCTGTAGTTTGATGTATTTAAAGTAGAGTGATCCTTTTTTTAATTTCCCCCAAAGACCTTCACATTATGGTTCTTCATATAATGTCACAAGTTTAATCACTCTCCCTGGAAGACAAAGAAATTTCTTTTCTTTCCTTTCTTTCCTTTCTTTTTTTCTTTCTTTCTTTCCTTCCTTCCTTCCTCCCTCTCCCTCCCTGTCTCTCTCTCTCTTCTTTCTTTCTTTGTCTTTTTCCTTTTTGCTTTCTTCTTTTTAAAACTATGGACTGAACTCTAAGTGAGTAGCATGTGGCCTGCTTAGGTTCTTAACTGAAAGGAACTCACAGGCAACTTGGCATTTTTTCCAATACTTAAAGAAACTGTGTCTAGGCTCTTACCTTTAAATGCACTGTAATCTGTTAAGTGGCCATCAAGTCATATTGTTTTAGAAGTATAACAGAATACAACGCTGTAAACATGCCTAAAGGAAAGCAACAGAGGGGGCCTGTGTCTTTAATTAAGACGTTATTTCTTTGCCTTGAAATATGCAAAGATATCAACTTCTAGGCTGGGGAGGTAAATCAGTGGTTGAGTGAGTTTGCTGCTCTTACAGAGGATTGGGGTTTGGTTCCTAGCTCACAACTTTCTGTAACTCCAGCTCTAGGTACCTACATGTATGCATATACACGCATGCACACACAATAAAATCAAATTAGGAGCTAGTAAAATGGCTCAGTGGGTGAGTGCCTGCTATAAAGCCTGGAGACAGGAATTTGATCAGCTAGACACGTGGTAGATTTCTGAATTCTATCTTCTGAGTGTCACACATGGTACACACACACACACACACACACACACACACACACACACCACAATCATCACCTCCATGATCAGTACCACAATTATTCCTATTAAATGTGATGTCAGGTTTTGGGATAAATATATAAATAATTATAACTATATCATTCAGAGTTGGCCTTCTAGTTTATTATTCAATATATGTTAGAAAACTAATTAATTCTTCCAACATTTTAGCTTCTCTAAAGTTGGTAATAGCTTCCTGCTTTTGTTTTACACGGGTTTCAATGTAACTGTCACCAATTAACTAAAAAATAAAATCTCTTTATAGCAACAGTATAGGTGTCCTTGAGGTTAGATTACCTGGCACTTATGAGACACGTCTGCTTGTTTAGCTTGGTTCTGTGTCAGTAGGCTATATCGTCTAGTACCTTCCTGGAAAAGAATGGATTGGTACTAATTCTCTGAATCTGTGAGTATAGGTAAAGTAGATATCGGTAAATAGATACACTTTTAAATGTTTACACTCACATCCAAAAGGCAGCTTAGTGGGTATGGACTGTAAAGTGGAAGCTGTTCTTCCCCAGAAGACTGAGTGCTGTGGTAAATCCTCGTCGCCAGTCTCTTCCTTGGTGGGGTACAGTTCTGTTTGGTAGAGTTCTAGAGATGGTGAGCACACGCAGGGCTTGAGGATATTAGGGTCAACACTCAGATTTTTAAAAGCAAAACTCTTGTCTCAATACAATCAATTTACTTGGTATCTCCAAGTTCAAGAAGCCTTGCTGGGTCTGAGCCACCCAATATAGCACAAATATTCTACTAGACGTGGAAACAACCTTTCAACTAAGAACCATACAAACAAGGATATGGTCTGTCTAAAGGCTTCTTACTCTGAATTATAATTATAGTTATAATTAAGTCCTGTAACTTCAGACATGTCTGGTGTTTCCAGCCCCCGTGTCTCTGTGGTTCAATGCTACGTACCAAATGTACACATTCTGTCTGCTGTGTTTAAACTTTCTCTAATTTTTTTTTTTTTTGCTCCATCACTTATCTTCCCCAACTGTTCTAAGAATTCTGTTGCTGGGGAGTTTTTCTCCTACTTTACTCATCTTTTTGTATTTGTGTATATGCCCCATTTTATAGCCTACAAAGAAGTTTGGGGAAGAATCAGAGATAAACTTGTTACTTCTGCTCTGTTGACCAGAATATATTTATGTTTTACACGAGATCTTCATAAATGCTGCAACAGGTATGCTACCTAGATCTCACTGGGTTTTTTTGTTTTTTTTTAAAGAAAAAAAAGACATGGGTCTTTATTTTTCTGTGTGTGTTAGCGTAGGGGGTAGGACACTTCTGTGCAGTGTTCCTGTGTGGAGATCAAAGGACAACTTGCAGAAGGCACTTTTTGCCTTCTACTCTGTTCCTCACCAGGTCAAACTCAGACTGGCAGGCTTGGTGGAAAGTATCTGTTCTTTCTGAGCCTTCTCTTCCACACATATGTTATTTTAATGCTATCATAACGTGTGTGTGTGTGTGTGTGTGTGTGTGTGTGTGTGTGTGTTAAACCATGGTAAGTTGGAGACTGTCGACATATCAGGACCCTTAGTGAGCTTGTACATGACCTTGGTCATTGCATTTTAAATTAAATCAATGTGTTTCCAGATTAACAATTTCTTCAGATGCGTGTTTTTTGGCATCGTGCTCAAGATAGATATAAAAAACATTTCTTTATTCTTTCCATCTGTGAGACATTCAAATAATTGATGGAGCTTCATATTTAGTTTTAAATTATCTAGATATGGAGCATGCATTTTACAAATCTTCAATATTAAGCCATGGATATTCCTAGAATGCTTTCATAATCGAAATGTCTTACAGGAGCACGGATTTCATAACATGACACTTGATGTGCTCATCATGATTAAACCTCTGATTCTATGGAATCCCACTAAAAAAACTCAATATTTATCCTGTCTTACTGACACCCTTGTCAGATTTGATCGCATTTTGAGTCAAAACATTATGTCCCTAATTATACTACAAATGGCCTGAGATACGAGAAACGGCATGTTTCCTCTATCTCTACCCGTTCTCCAACAAAAGGGGCCTCCTGCACCAGAGTAGAACTGGCAGCCAGGAGGATGACTCATGAGATAGAGTGGGAGTCCACTTGGCTCTTTCAATGGCGGCTGCACGGAGCCAAAAGGACCAACACGTGATCCTTTCTACAAGTCAAGCTGGTTTCACAATGCGACAGCTAGGGAACAGCTACGGGAGGAAAACAGTCTGTGTTTTCCGTGCTGCCTGGCTTGTTTGATGAGGTGCACGCTACCCCTGTTCAGCAGGGGTGTACACGGCAGCCTGAAAGTGCCTCACACCGCATGCAGATATGACTGGTTTCATTGTCCAGGGCTTCTGGACCAAGAATGCAAAATGCTTCCCCTCCCACCTCCCAGAAAAAAAAAAAACCAAAACCCTTTAAGGTGATTTTTTTTTGACATACCTGATCTCTTGCCATAAAATCTGGCTTTTACAAACAGGGCCTTAAAGGAATAGCACTTGTTGGACTCCGGTGGTACAGAAAAATGTTCCTTGCTACCCCGGATACACAGACAATTTTAAATCTTTCAAGTGATTGAAGAGATGGTTCTGCAGTTAAGACTGCACACTGCTCTCCCAGAGAAGCACAGTTCAGTTTCCGGCACGCTTGTTGGGCGCCTCGCAATTGCTGGTGACTCTGGCTCGGTCGAATCCACACACACACACATGCACTAGCGTCTGCCCTGCACGTGCACGTAAATAAAAATTAAAAATAAATTATTCTGAAAAATGTTTCTTAGCTACATAAAAAAATATTCCACACCACAGAGCAACTTGCAGTTGGGTAAGCATTTCTGGTTCCTGCTCCCTCACTCACATCCTGAATGTTGCGGAAACCTCCGGTGTGGCTAATTTGGTAGCACGTGCCAGGCTGTAGTGGCGCTCAGAGGCCTAGCTTAGTCCCCCGCCCTGATAATTGTGATTACCTCATGGTACGTCATGTTTTAAAGTTCAGGTTTTAAAGTTGCTGATTTAAAACCACATGTTTCAAATTTCTATTGGCTGTTGCTGATTACGTCACACACCTCATCATCGAAAACGCCTTCAAATCATCACCGTGGATCACTGTGGATCAAAGGTTGTCTTGTGGAAATAAAACTGCAGTGATTCTCTGCTCCCAAACCCCGTGGGAGAGAGACCTCACCGCCTGGTCAGGTGGGCACTCCTGAGGCTGCAGAGTGGAGGAGACCACCAACACTGCCCACCCCTGCCCACATCCCTGGCCCAAGAGGCAACTGTATAAGGCCTCTGGGTTCCCGTAGGGGAGGGCCCAGGAGCGGCAGGACCCCTACGCCTGAGACACCGCCGGAACCTGAAGGAAACAGACCGGATAAACAGTTCTCTGCACCCAAATCCCGTGGGAGGGAGAGCTGAACCTTCAGAGAGGCGGGCGCGCCTGGGAGGCCAGAAGAGGCTGCACTCTGCGCACGTCCAGACGCCAGAGGAAAACACCAAACGCCATCTGGAACCCTGGTGCACGGAGACTCCCGGAAAGAGCGGCGCAGATCTTCCCGGTTGCTGCCACCGCGGAGAGGACTTAGGCAGTACCCCACGAGCAAACTTGAGCCTTGGAACCACAGGTAGGACCAACTTTTCCCCTGCAAGAAACCTGCCTGGTGAACTCAAGACACAGGCCCACAGGAACAGCTGAAGACCTGTAGAGAGGAAAAACTACACGCCCGAACGCAGAACACTCTGTCCCCATAACTGGCTGAAAGAAAACAGGAAAACAGGTCTACAGCACTCCTGACACACAGGCTTGTAGGACAGTCTAGCCACTGTCAGAAATAGCAGAACAAAGTAACACTAGAGATAGTCTGATGGCGAGAGGCAAGTGCAGGAACCCAAGCAACAGAAACCAAGACTACATGGCATCTTCGGAGCCCAATTCTCCCACCAAAATAAACATGGAATATCCAAACACACCAGAAAAGCAAGATCTAGTTTCAAAATCGTATTTGATCATGATGCTGGAGGACTTCAGGAGAGACGTGGAGAACTCCCTTAGAGAACAAGTAGAAGCCTACAGAGAGGAATCGCAAAAATGCCTGAAAGAATTCCAGGAAAACATAAATAAACAAGTAGAAACCCATAGAGAGGAGACACAAAAATCCCTGAAAGAATTCCAGGAAAACACAATCAAACAGTTGAAGGAATTAAAAATGGAAATAGAAGCAATCAAGAAAGAACACATGGAAATAATCCTGGACATAGAAAATCAAAAGAAAAGACAAGGAGCTGTAGATACAAGCTTCACCAACAGAATACAAGAGATGGAAGAGAGAATCTCAGGAGCAGAAGATTCCATAGAAATCATTGATTCAACTGTCAAAGATAATGTAAAGCAGAAAAAGCTACTGGTCCAAAACATACAGGAAATCCAGGACTCAATAAGAAGATCAAACCTAAGGATAATAGGTATAGAAGAGAGTGAAGACTCCCAGCTCAAAGGACCAGTAAATATCTTCAACAAAATCATAGAAGAAAACTTCCCTAACCTAAAAAAAGAGATACCCATAGGCATACAAGAAGCCTACAGAACTCCAAATAGATTGGACCAGAAAAGAAACACCTCCCGTCACATAATAGTCAAAACACCAACGCACAAAATAAAGAAAGAATATTAAAAGCAGTAAGGGTAAAAGGTCAAGTAACATATAAAGGCAGACCTATCAGAATCACACCAGACTTTTCGCCAGAAACTATGAAGGCCAGAAGATCCTGGACAGATGTCATACAGACCCTAAGAGAACACAAATGCCAGCCCAGGTTACTGTATCCTGCAAACCTCTCAATTAACATAGATGGAGAAACCAAGATATTCCATGACAAAACCAAATTTACACAATATCTTTCTACAAATCCAGCACTACAAAGGATAATAAAGGGTAAAGCCCAACATAAGGAGGTAAGCTATACCCTAGAAGAAGCAAGAAACTAATCATCTTGGCAACAAAACAAAGAGAAGAAAAGCACACAAACATAACCTCACATCCAAATATGAATATAACAGGAAGCAATAATCACTATTCCTTAATATCTCTCAACATCAATGGCCTCAACTCCCCAATAAAAAGACATAGATTAACAAACTGGATACGCAATGAGGACCCTGCATTCTGCTGCCTGGAAATCAACCTTCCAAGGAAATGGACGGAAGAAGCAAGCTGGAGTAGCCATTCTAATATCAAATAAAATCAATTTTCAATTAAAAGTCATCAAAAAAGATAAGGAAGGACACTTCATATTCATCAAAGGAAAAATCCACCAAGATGAACTCTCAATCCTCATCTGCGATTGGTTTATATACAAGTGTGCAATTTCTAGGCTTGAAAGTAAAATGATGCTATCTGGTGTTGGATAGAGGAGCCTTATTTTTTATTATGGCAGCTTGCTATTTTTGTAACATGGTGATTTGGTTGAACACAATAAAGTACAGTAGTAACTGATCGCCCCTTCTTCCTGGATGAGTGAGCAGATGATTAAATGTTGATGTCAACATCCTTGAGCATATTCAGATGAGCTTCTGCTTCTGTTGAAAATGATGCTGTGTTTGATTGTGGTCCGAAGCTTTGAAGCACTACTTGGCATCTCCTTCCTTGGAGGTCTCACTGTTTAAACATAACAGATTTGATAGCTTGTTGGTAAGGTGAGGTCCAGCTTGTCTCCACTAGGTCATCTTCATGTGAATCCGGTGGTTATATGGTTTTGTTTTAGGGATATTTCATTTTTTTAATAACAGTTTTAGCTGACATTCATGGAGAGAATGAATCCTTAGAAGTGTGCCACTAGTGAAAGGAAATCCTGTCTAGAGTATGTTTCTTTACAAAGCTGTGTCACACCATCCTTTGGGCCCTCTGCTGGAAAAGTAGAATCAAGTCTCAAATAATGCCTTTTAAATTGTATCCTCTAGTATTATAGATGTAGGACAGTACTGTATCATACCTCTGTGGATATAAAATAGCTTGTACCTGCTTTAAGATATGTAGTAGTGACCGTGCTTTATCAGAGCTGTTTTTAATGATGTTGCTCAGAATGTTTTCTTTCCAGATGATGATTGAGAAACTAATTTAAAAAAAATGGTGCCAGGTACCACAAGAGTAACAGAACTGTGCTGTTTTCTCGGGTTTTGTTTTTTTACTTTTTTTTTTTTAATGGAGTGTGCTGGATGTCTCTACAGTTTTGTTCAGATGACTGCAGAACCTGGAAAAGCTGTTGCTGCTGCTGATGCATAACACACTGCTATTATTGGTCTTTTTATATAAATATAAATATATATATACAGATATATAATTTGAATTTTTGGAAACTTTAGCTGTGCTGTCAACTTTGGAAAAAAGTATCCTCGTTTACTGTGTTGAATTGGCACTGTACAGAAATTAACAGCCATGTTGGTCTAGAAATGTTGAACTTAAGTTTTTTCCATTTGTACAGGGGTAACGAACTGTATTAAATATGTAAGGTTTTATCTACGTGGGTTTGATTACAATAACTAATAAAGTATTCTCTAAATAAAAAAAATTCTTATAAATAAAAAAAAACAAAAACAAAAACAAAAAAAAAAAAACTGCAGTGACAAACATCCGGGGAACTATGTGTTGAAAGTGTCTGAGTCATCACCATCCCTTATACACCAATCACAGTAGAGTCTGTCTATACCCATATATCAATCATGGAGCCTGCCACACAGGTGATGCTAATAGATGTTTGCTCAAGTAAATGTTTTGAGGTCTATCCTTGAGTGATGCATTTTATTGCCCTACATTAGCTATAGGTAATAAGGTATTTATTATGACATGCTGTACACATCTATAATGCATCCTGATTCTATTCACCCTCTATCACCCTCTCCCAGACCCCTCCCCCGCACACATCCCTTCCTCTTCCCACCTGCAATAATTTATTTGTTGCCTGATCGAGATTATATATGAGTTTGGCCACAATGTTCACGGCAATATTGAAAAGCTTCTCACACCCCAGCATCTCTCTCCTTAGACATCCTCATCACTTTGAATTCTTACCCACAGCACTTCAAGACGCTCTCAAAAAATCCAGCAGGGGACCCCGATTAGCTAATGGTCTAAAGTCTCTTAACTCTAACATTATCAAATAGTGATAAAAATAAATGTGATCAAGAATAACATTCTAAGACAGAGGAATTCAAATCACAGACCACAGTGTTACCCGAATCTTCACGTTTCACCCCCTCCCTCTGAATCAACAGTGGATCAGCTGTGACCAGGGGTAGGGCTTTCAGACAAACACTTAAGGAGCATCAGGAAGGCCTGGGGTGCCTCTGCAGGTAACAGTGTTGCCTTGCCAGTCTAAGACCTGAGCTTGATCCCCAGAACCGGCATAAACCAGGCAGGAAGGCACATGTTACAATTCCAGAGCTAGGGAGTTGGCGATGATCAGGCCACAAAGGCTAACGGCAGCCAGCCTGCCTGACTTGGCAAGTTCTAGGCAGGTAAGACACCATACCTCTAAAAAACGTGGATTGTGTCTGTGGAACAACATTTGAAGTTGTTCTCTGATCTTGAAACACATACATGTGCATATGCACCCCTACACACCCCTACACACGCGCACACACACACACACACACACACACACACACACACACACACACACACACTTAAAAGAAGCATCCAGGAAATGAGATGTTACACAGTGGTGAGAAGGTGGTTAGAGAGCCCTAAGCCCTCAGTCAGCCTATCGCACTGAGAATGCACCAAGGACAGCATCAGACTTTGCAAAATCTTCCATGAGCACAGCATTCGCATAAACGGAATTTGACAACCCTTTCAAAATGTAGAGAAGATCCTTACTTGCTGAATAATTTACTAAGCTCCCTTTCTAGGGCTGATCCGGTTGGATTGGAGTTTTACAATTGTGTTCTGTTCTATTTTACTACAGGTTGGCACTAAAGGAGGTCGTGGTGGAATAAGGAAATCTCTTCCTCTCTTTCTTGTCTTTTGTCCCCTCTCTGTGGAACAGCGTAGCAAAACAATCGCTCTGTTTATTATGAGCACCTGGAGAGATGTTCGTTTTGTGCTTGACAAGAGACACTCTGCGCATTGTTACTTGGGGGATAAGAGTTCTAGTAACGAACTGTAAGTGTTGGGAAAATCTCGGGCAACATGATAATAGTGGGTGCATATATTCCCTTATCTGGTTTAGAAAAATGAAATAAATCTAAGAAGTTGCAGAAGACATCTTTGCACTTAGAGTGCTTTCCTGGCACTCCAACACTGCGGATAACCCAGAAGATGTTGTTATACTAATCTGCTGTTAATATTTAGGGCTGTCCCCAGTCTTCCGGTTGTACAACGATAAAGACACAAATAAATTATTCATGCTGAGGAAAAATATTAACAATACAAATGTTGAGATTTTTTTTCAAAACAATGACTGGTCCCCCAAGCAGGTGGATATCTCTCCTTTTCCATTATTGATTACAGTACATTGATTTCCGTGTACCATGAGGCTCTACTTACGAGGCACGCGTAGCATCTTCCAAATTCAGGATAAGTTTGCATTCAAGAAGCTGGAGATATTGTTTAATGGTTTGCTAGTCTAAGAAAACATATACATCTGTTCCAGTTGACAGGACTCCTCCGCCCCTTTCACGGTTCTGCTTACATTGTATGCCTTGTCCCTCCCCTGTGGGCAGTTCACAGGGAAGCCAAAGTGTCTACTGATGATCTCCAGGTAGCTAGACTTGGTCCCAGCTGTCCTGAGAAGCATAAGCCAGAGGCATGGGGCCAATCGCTCTTTTCTTGCTTTGTGCTTTGGCGTCTATTGTCTCCATACAGTCACATTTTTTTAAAAAAAAAAAAAGAAAGAAAAATGCTTTTATTTTTGTACTAGTTTCTTTCTCTTACCATATCTCTTCCAGGAACAGTATCTTGAACTAATTCAAGGCTGATATATCAAACCCCAATTATTAAATGCATGACTAAGTAATCCCCGTTTTTTAGGAAGCCTGGGCAAGTCATCTAGTCTGGAAAGAATTAGCATCGCTTTCATACTGACTGTGGGTGTTCTAGTGCCCCCTGGAGGACAGAGCGAGGAAATGCAGGCTGGCTGACTTCACAAGGTATCCTCACAGAGATCTTTCTCCCGAGGGATCAAGTTGCAGTTAACATGCCCTGTCAGTTGCAGTTAACATGGCCTGTCCCGTGAACTTCAGAAACAACAGATTCTTTGGTAAAATGAAAAATACAGAAAAACATCAACTAAAAGATCCAGGGATGCCCCTATCTGAGTTGTCCATGTTCACCATCTGGTTAGCATTCTGTCTTTCCTATGTATCCATTGACTCACAGTTCGGGGAGCACTTGCCACGGGCTGGCCTCGCGGGGGCGGGGGGGTGGTGGTGGTGCAGCATTCAGCAAAGCAGATGAGGTCCCAGTTTCCCCGAAACTTTCCTTTGAGTGGAGGAGGGTGATAGAACGGGAAGAATAATAAAGAAAGCAATTAAACAAAGAGGTCATTCTTATTAGAAGCAGACAGTCTGGAGTGGGCGATCAAACCGGGTAAGTTAACGTGGAGAGGTGGGGCGAACAGTCTGCCAGCAGAAGGCACACAGGAATAGTCCAGGGGAAGGAACAGCCCGAGGGTAAAAGGCCTCGTGTGCAAGTGTCAGAAAGCCATTCTTGATGGTGCTCTGTATCCTGTAATCTCGGCACTCAGAGGCTAAAAGCAGGAGATTTCAAGGGCAGCTTGAGGTATATGGTGGGCTCTGCACCACTGGGAGGGGCTACGTCGGAGGACTTGTTTCATAAAATGAAGAAAAACAGGGAGTGGGTGGAGAAGGGAATGGGAAGAGGGAAGGCAATTAGGGTGAGGGTGGGGTGTTGAGATAGAGGGACAGACGAAATAAGAGAAGATAAAATAGAGGGAATGGGAGGAGAGGGGAGGCGAGGGAAGGGAAGTGGAGGATAACATAGTAAGCACTTTGTCTAGGCTCCGCCCCACAGTTACCTGGCAACAGCCAGGTGTGCCTGACTCAATATGAAAAGGGCTGCTTGGCCCTTCTCTTTCTCTAGCCTTCTTGTTCTGCTCTGTCCTCTTGCGCTCCTCCCCCTCTCTCCCCATTCCCCTCCCCCTCTCACATATGCCTAGGAGCTACACAGACAAGAAAAGAACACACAGGTTAGGAATGATCACCGAGAATCAGACAGGTCTTTTAAAGGGCAGGATGGTTATTAGGGGAACAACCGGAAGGGACAATAGGCAATGAATACAATTAGATTCCCATCTTTAAGAGAACCCCAGACTGCTCCCGTGGAGAGAATAGACTTCAGGGAAACAAAAGTGGAATTCGGAAACTGCAGGATAAACAGCGCTGGTCCAGGAATGGTATCCCTAGGGAAGGCATAGGCTGACCTCGTATGAGAGACTCTGTAATGCTCCTATAGGGGACCATTAGTGGCTTGTGGTTTGAAACAAACCCTTAAAGAGGATTATTTGAATTGCGGACTGAGAGTCTTTTCCAATACTCACAGTGACGGTTTCTTCTGGGATAATGTAATAACCTTTGGGCTGAAGCGTTTACCTTGCCTCTGCTATAAAAGTCCACTTACATAACCACCACTTGCTTTCTGCAGCCTCCGGGCGCACATCTGTCACCGAGTAATCAGGCTTGGGTTAACTCTCAACGGCCCTTCTGTGGGTCTGCCCTGTGGCAGCTCAATGGGCTGGCCCATCCCTGAAAGTAGGGTCCGAGAGAGGATACTACGGGCCCTGCTCCAGCAAATGGATGTGGGTCCCTCGTCCTCGGAGACTCTGCTGGTGAGACATGAGCAGTCCCAATTCTCTTTATGCAGCCACAATGATGGCTGCCCCCATCCGTTCCTGCGGCACCAGGCTTTGTCTAGGGTAATCACAAACATGGCTGCACAGATCCTGGCTGCCCCTTTTCTGCGTGTATCGAGAATGTGCAGTCGTTTTCAGCTATAATGTTTTCCAAAATGCAGACATGTTCTGTTTGGATTGAGAGATTGGGGACAATCTAAGGAGAACACGAGTTTTCTATTTTTCACACACCATTTCGTCTGTAGAAGCCCTTGACACCCCAGCTGAACCAAGCAGCTTAGAAAGCCAGTGATGTAGCCATGGCCACCTCAAATGACAGCCAAGGACCTTAGGGCCTCAGAAGTGAGTCACAGTCACTGCAGGTGTCCCATCCTTACCTCCTGTCTTGAATAACTCCCCAGTGACTCACTGGATGACTGGGGTGGGGAGGGTGGGGGGGTTGGGGGAAGTTGGGGGGGAGTGAGGAAGTGGGGGAGTGGGGGAGAGGGGGGTGGGGGTTGGGGGGCAGCTGCTCTTTTCATAGACTTAGGTACTTTCCAAATTCATTGCAGCATTTGTCTGTTTCAGGGTAGCCACTACTGTGACAAAACATGATGACTAAGCACAACCTTTTGAAGGGTTTTTACTTCAGTTTAAGTCACAACTCTCAAGTCACACTCTATCCCCAAGGGAAGTGGGGGGCAGGAACTCTGAGAAAGTGGGGACAGAACCAGAGCCAGCTGTGGAGGAGTGCTGCTCACTGGCTTGCTCCTCAGTCTGCTTCCCTATGCAACTCAGGACAACCTGGCCAGGCGTGGCAGCACCCGCAATGGGGTGGGCCTGCTCACTCCGATTATCAATCAAGACAATGCACCACAGGCTTGCCCACAGATGCATATGACGGGGCATTTTCTCAACTGAGGTTCCCTCTTGCCAACTTGACAAAACCTTAGCATCCACGTGACACACGTAGTGTACGCCATCTTTTTCATTAAATGCCTACAATGAGTTTTGGTGTGTGGCTGATGGAATGTTCCAGGCCTTGCACCAACCTCATTAGTCCAGTAGCCCTGTGTATTATAATAGTAATATATCGTAATCCAGGGACGTACAGGAGAGTGTGCCATTTTGGTACAGAGCTTTTGTTTTTGTCTTTGTTCTTTATGGACAGGATGTTCTTTAGCCTGGGCTAGCCTTGAACTCATTCTATAGCCAAGGCTGGCATTAAAATCCTAACCTTCTTGTCTCCATCCCCCAAGTTCTGTGATTACTGACGCTTGACACCACATCCGGCTAGAAGAGAGCTCTCCATGAAGCCCCACAAAGATAAACATCAACACTAAGTGAAACAACAAAATGTAAGCTACTTACATAGCATATGTGTCTACTGAGGTATGTGTAGATGCCCTTCCCCCACAACCATTGAGTGTCCGTCGTTCCTCAGGAGGAGCCTCACTGGCTCCAAGCCAAATACAACTATACTATATATTTTGTTTGGTAACTCGTCTTCCTTATTTAAGGTCAGCATAGACGTCATATTATACCCTTGAAAAGAGAGCTAAACACAGACTCTTATCTTTGTGTGGGCCTAAGGATGAATGCTATTTATGTGGTTTCTTTGGTCAGTTTCACTATTTTTAATTTTTTTATTTCATAATTTCATAGTGAAATAGTGTCATGATTATGATAGGGATAACAAACACTCTCTGATTGGATTTGAGGGCCACTTCACAGGAGAGAACTTATGCCTGGTTCTATAAACCTGTGCCTGAGTATGTGGCCGGAGAAGTCATAGGCTCTAGATGAGATCCATTACTATTTATTTTGCTAAACAGTCATGCTGTGACAATGCTTTTGAAACCCTGATGTTTGTATCCACAAATTGGTGCTATAAGCAGCTGCCATCAGAGAATCTTCTCAGTGCCATGGGAAGCAGGCAAAGCAGAACTTCATGACCAGCCAAAGTTTGTCAAATACGTGATAGTGACATGCTCAGTCCTAAACGGGCCAGCTGTCACCCACTTCCAGGCTGAGAGAACATCATGGAAGAGGAGAGTCAGAGATTGTCAGAGGCTGGAAAGATGCCCAACCATTAGGGGTGTGTGCTGCTTTTCCAGAGGAGTTCATTCTCAGCCCCCATGTCAGGTGACTCACAATTGCCTGTAACTCCAGCTTCAGGGAGAGTTGACATCTCTCATCCTGCAGGTGTCTGCGGGAGCACACACACACACACACACACACACACACACACACACACACACACACAAATACACATATACACATGCACACACATATACATACACACATACACACAAAAACACATATGCACACATACACAAATACATACACACATGCACACACACATACATACATACACATATGCATACACATATACATACACACATACACACAAAAACACATATGCACACATATACACAAATACATACACACATGCACACACACATACATACATACACATATGCACACACATATACATACACACATACACACAAAAACACATATGCACACATATACACAAATACATACACACATGCACACACACATACATACATACACATATGCACACACATATACATACACACATACACACAAAAACACATATGCACACATATACACAAATACATAAACGCATGCACACACATACATACATACACATATGCACATCACACACACACATATACACAAATACATACACACATGCACACACACATACATACACATATGCACATCACACACACATATATACACATATACACAAATACATACACACATGCACACACCCATACATACATACACATATGCTATCACACACATATACACACATATGCACACACATACATACACACAAACACACACATGCACACACACATATGTACATATACCTATGCACACACACATACATACACACAAAAACACATATACACACACATACAAACACACACACATGCACACACATACATACACACACAAATACACATATACACATGCACACACATATACATACACACATACACACAAAAACACATATACACACATATACACAAACACATACACACATGGGCACACACATACACATATGCACATACACATATACACACATATGCACACACATACATACACACACAAACACACACATGCACACACTCACACAGATATGTACACATACATATGCACACACATACATACACACAAAAACACATATACACTTACATACAAACACACATACACACATACACACACATACACACAAACACACACATTCACACATACACACATGCACACACATAAACACACACATATGCACACACAAACACACACATAAGCACATATGCACACAAACACATACACACACATTTAAAATAAGTTTTATAAAAGGAATATAAAACCAGAGAAAGGGGAGATATACAGTAAAAAGGTACCTTGTGGACATGACAAAACCATTGCACTCACAAACACACTGGACCCCCCTAAACATTCCAACATGGCTGACAGAAAGGCCAGTGAGTCCCTTCCTCCTGAGGACTACTGCCAATTAATGGCTGTTGGGGAAGGTGCATCTGTGCATATTTTAGTAGACATATATGCTATGTAAGTAGCTTACATTTTGTTTTTGTTGTTTCACAAATGACGGTAAAGGAACTATTCCTTGAAGAACATATTTATGCGGCTGCTTCAGTGTAGTTTCGAAGTAAATTATGCAAGTTGAAAGCTGTGTCAAAAGTATGCTTGCTTAATTTTTCATAGACTTTGTCAAATTATTCTCTGGGTGGTTTATAAATGTTGACAATCACCAACCATACATGAAAGACTCTATTCTCCATCAGGGGGGAACTGTCGATGGTCTCTGTTTATGTGTCACATAAATAAATATGTCTGTATTTCAAACAATGAACTGGAGTCCTGACAGCCATGATCTGAATAGCAATGCCTCCCCCCACGTATGTTCAAGTGCTCACCTAAAAGTAACAGTACAAAACGGCGCTCTGTAGGGATTGCTCAGGTCTTGCTGACGATGCCCTTTTGAATAAGGTTCCTGCTCTCCTGATGAGGCAGGAGAACGTCTCCATCCCTTGCACTGTGAGGAAATACAGTAAGATGCCGTTTATGACCCCAACACGCCCCTCACCAGTCTCCAAATCTCCCGGCATATCTCTTCTAGAGTTTTAGCCTCCACAACTGTGGAAATAAGTGTGTGCTATTTACAAGTCACTCTGTATATAGCAACCAGATTGTAGGAAGACAACTGTGTATTAATATTTAATGTACTGTGCTAACAATGGAGTAAACTGAGAGTGGAGGTATGAAAACAAGGCAGACAGCTCTTGTTCTCTGTGAACAGATCAGTAGAGAGTCCTCTATTTTCTAAATTATCAATTGGCCATTTATACTTTACTCTTTGCACAGTGTCTGCTCACTTTTAAACTCCACCGATTAAATGCACTGTTTGCTTTTTGTAGTAGTTAGTATTTTTTTGAGTTCTCTGTATATTCTGAGTACTGGTCCTCTGTCCAGTATACATCTATTCACTCTTATTCTGTGAGCTGTCTCTATATTCTGTTGTCTTTTAGGAAATGGAGAAGCCTTCTAATTTCATGAACAAACCAGGCACAGAAACACAAATGCTGTAAGTTTTCTACCATGTGTGCAAATGTGAATTACACAGACACATCTGTGAGGTGTGAGTGAGCATGTGTGTGTATGCATACATGTGTGCATGTGTGTGTGATGAAAGTACAGGGGAAAAAGAGAAAAGTGGAGTGGGCATGTGGGGAAGGACACGTAATGGAATCTGACCAAAGTGCAAGGCACACTTGAAAATGTCATGACATTCTAGTGTGCACAATAAATATACTCTAGTAAACCCTTTAAGGACATCTATTTAGTTTTGTTTGTGTGTATGTCTGTGTGTTTGCAGATGTGTGTTTGCGTGTATGTGAGCACTGTGTGGATGCATATGTGCCATGACAAATGTATAGAGGTCAAAGGGCAGCACAGTGGAGTCAGTTTCCCCCTTCCACCATGTGGTTCCCATCTTGGAGATAGAACAGATTAGTAGACTTGGTGGCAAGCCCCAGCATCCACTGAACCACCTCAGTTTCCACCCTAACACACACACACACACACACACACACACCACACACACACACACCACACACACACCACACACACACCACACACACACACACACCACACACACCACGTGTGTGTGTGTGTGTGGGTATGTGGGTGTTCTCTGTGTGTTTTTAGTGAAGTCAAACACCTTTCAACATACACGTAAGCCATTTGTTCTTTCCTGCTGATTTATTAATTCTAGTCCCAGCTATCTTTTAGGTTATCTTTTCCTTGGAAATTCTAAATTCTCATAACTTAAATTTTCTGAGTAATTTGAGTTACCATTTGCTATATGTAAGATTTAGGCAAGTCTATTAAACTTTACTGTTTCTGGGGTTGTTAGGATTAACAATGATTACATTTATAAAATAATTTTATTCACAATGAACTTTTATAATTGCCAACTAATTAGTTAACCAATTGCATCCACTCTCCTGGGTTGGCATGCAGACTTACCATAGACTCAATAGCTTAAATCGCACCTTAATATCTTATAGTTCTGGAGACTGCAAGACCAGGTTGTCAGACAGCTGTTTTCCCCTAAGGCAGTCAGTCACCTAAGCTTGAAGATGACCACTTTCTCTCCACTGAATCCTTATGTGAACCTCTTCCCGGCCCTTCTTTCTGTGTGTGGAGGCGAGGAGGAAACAGTCAGTCAGTCAGTCAGTCAGTCAGTCAGTCAGATAGACAGACAGACAGACAGAGAATCCTGCCTGGACACTAATCCTATCAGATCACCCCTTTTGTTATTATTAGCCCCACTAGTACCCCTAAAGTCCCCTTCTCTGAACACAGTCGCATTAGGAGAGATTTCCACATGACTGAGTTCAAAACAATTCACTCCTCAACTTCCACCAGCGGAAACTTGCAGATCACCCGCGCACTGCTGTGTGGTGACCTTGCTAACAGAGGACAAGGATGGGGCCCCTGGTCTCCTGGAGTTTACAGTCTAATCTCACAGACCCGTGCCGAGCTGTAGTTCTACAGTTGCAAATGCTTGCCCCTGAGGTAGCGAGCACAGGGTGGCAGGGGCTGTCGTGGCTGTGGAACAGTTTCCTGTACCTCTTAGTCCTGGAGAGGCATCTTAAAATGAGACGTGGAGCGCTGCTGCTTAACCTCTGGTCAAAAGGGAGATTGGATATACACGCAGGAGGGAGATTAAAGAATGTGGCAAAAAGAAGTGGGGAATACAGGGAAGATTCTAAAATACATTGTGGTGTGAAAAACCAAACCTGTGTAGAGGGAATCTGACGCTTAGAGAAAAGCACACACCCCTAAGCCAGGAAGTAGAAACAACCTCTCCGGGCATCCTTCCCCATGAAATACTCAGAGCTTTCTCAAATGTTTACTATCCTCTGGCAATCGCGGTAAGAAGATGTGGTGTTTGTTCAGCTCTATATTTTGTTTCAGGCAGCAATAAATAAACACAGAGATGTTTGCGATCATACATTCACTCCATAAATATTTGCTGTATATTGTTTCTGCATAAAATATTAGATACTATAGTATTAAGCCCTGTGTGTCTATAACAATGACCACACAGGGTCTATTTCTGAAAAATTAGTCTTGAAGTAAAATGGACATAAGAGCACCTTCACTTAGGCAAAGCTTTCCCACATACACCTTCCCCACCTCTGCTGGGGCAACCAAGGAGGAGTATCCCTATTCACTAACTGTCTCGCTGCCACTGAGATTCATTCTGAGAACGTCTTTGGCAAAGCACACTGGACGCTGCTAACCAGCTGTAAAATCAGATTGGGACTTGAGTCAACATTAGCCCCTTGTACCAGTTCTCTGCTGCCTTCTTTAATGGTTCGATAAAAAAGATAACATGAAAATTGCCAACTGAATCCCGTTGTTTATTTTTCCATAGACTCTAGGAGCAAGATGACAGACTCTTGCTACGTAAGTGTTAGAATCCAATTCCTTAAGTAGCAGAGCCCAGTATTTGTCCTGAGCTGTTCAGAAGGGATTTTATTTAAAGCAGACAAACGAAATTAATTCACGGAAATACATTTGCCAGCTCCATTTTGCTTGGGTCAAGAAAAAATGGAAGTAAAAGCTGATTTTTTTAAAAAGATACAATATTTTAATTAAACCTTGAGAATTTTGGATAATATGTTCTACTCATGTTCACCCGACCCCTTGCTTACCTCTTTGCAGATCTAAACCCACCACCCTAAACCCTTCCACATCATGTCCTCTGAAAACAAAACAAAACAAAACAAAACAAAACAAAACAAAAACCCTGTCAACTTCAATTTGTGCTGCCCATAAAATGTCCTGTGTGGGGCCAAACATGGGAGTGCGGTCAACACCGTAGTCACATTCTGCATAGTATCAATAGCCACATCCGAAAGGAAAACTGACTCCTCTCTATCCCAAGCCACCAATGGCCTGCAGCTCCACAGTTATGACTGGGGACTCATAAGCTGCTTCCTACTCCGTGCTAGAATATTTACTGGCTTAGCCTTATGCAGACATCGTGCGTGCAACCACAGCCTTTATCTCCTCCCCCTTCTTCAGGAAAAGGCAAATGCTATAGTTGAAAAAAAAAACAACACAATTCTTACTGCAGAGAGGATGAGATAATTTATTCTGGAGCCACGTATGTGTGAGGGTAGCCAGAGAACACAGCATTATGTTACCCCAAACTCCATGCTCTAACACAAAAGCAATGGAAGGAAGCCATTATAGCAACAGAGAAAAGAAAGGAGTCATAAATTAAGACGCTATTCTACTGCACTGGTAGAAGCATTAGGTAGGCAGATTAAAAGTCAGGAATCTCGGCAGTAGATCAGGTGCTAACTGACAACGCGTTTAGCCTTTTGGTTGGTGACAACTATCAGTCTGTTACTATATCCCTCTCGAAGTTTTACCTGTAATTCATGAAGGCACAGTCAGCCACAGAAGTAGGAAAGATGGCGTATGACAAATGGCAATTAGCTTCCGGGTCTGCAATATCCCAACCTCTCCATGATCGCTGAAATGGTGATCAGTTCATCAGCCTTGCAGAAGGCTCCTGGAAAGGTGCTGTTCTTTCTGGCACTCTCATCCGCTGAATAAAAAGAAAAGAAAAGAAAATGATGTTCACTAGACAAGCGAACCGACGTCAATAATGTGAGATTGTATAACTGGAGAACCCCCTTTGTTGAAACGTAAACCTGTATCTTTAGACCCTAACTATTGGAAGTGCATATTGGAAGAGCAGGCTGGCTCTTGACAGTCTATGGAGGAGTAGCCATAGGCCCTGTGACAAGCTGTTCACCATGAAGTCCCCAATAACAGCACTTCCCTTTTCTTCTGACTGCTCTGGGAAGTGACCAAGGACAACCCTTTTACTTGAGTGTCTCCTAGGCTCACAGGAGGGCTATGAATAAGGAAAGGCAAGGGTAATTTACTATGCCACTTAGTTTACAGTGCCTTTTGGGAAACCCATTTCCACTATGTGGTGTCCCTTTCAGAGCTTATTTCTGATCATTTTCTGAGCCGTTCAAACAGCCTATTAGTGCTGTTCCCATTTTATGAATGAAGGCACTAGGATTCTAATCAAGTCAGGACGTTCTCCAGGAAGTGACAGGCAGGATCAAATCCCTGGTCTGTTTGACATGATTACTCCCCACTAAAAGTTCTACCTTCATTTTCATTCTAATGTAGGTGTAGAGAGCAAGAGAGGACATGAACATACGCCCAGTTCAGCTGTTTTCTTCTGCTAACATCCAGAGAGTCAAGTAGAAACTTTGTGGGTCAGACAGTTGGCCCTGTGAACTCTTCTGTCACACCTAAAAGCAACCTCAGACAATACAGCGGGGGGTGGAGGGGAGAGCATGTGGTTCAATAAAACTTTATTCATAAAAAAAAAAAAAAGAGGGTCAGACTTGGGCTCCCGGTCAATTAGTTCAGTGCGGTCTGAAAGAACACAGACAGGATGGGAGAAATGCTTGCAGAGGTTGACAGAATGTGGCAGCAACACATTGTATGCATTATGCCAGCAACCTCAGATCCTTTAAAACCTAACAGGGTATCTAAGGCAACCATATTTTGCAAGAGACAAATGGAAGAAGGCTGGGAAAATGACTCCATGGGTAGTGTGTGCTGTGCGAGCATAAGGTATTAAGTTTGGTTCCAAGCACTCGTGTAAAAAGCTGGGCACAGCGGTGGTTCATGTATCACAGTGTTCCTGGAGCTGGAGTCAGGGAGTTAGCACTAGATTCTAATCCAGATACCACTCGATTCACTGAGGCATCCCGTCTCAAAAAGCAAGGTACAAAGCAATACAGAAATACACTTGACATTGACCCCTGGCCTCTACCTGCTACATATGCATGTGTACACACACACACACATATACACACACACCTCTCAAAGCCAAGTCTTGGTAGAAGACTGGAAAACAGGTAAGATCCTGGACAAAGAATATTTCTCTTTTGATTTCAATGTATTAAATTTATAGAACATAGACAAAATAAGGCACCTGGAAACACCATACAATTACAGAAAACAGGAAAAGGAAAGGCATTCCTAAGAAAAGCGGGAAGAGAAACAGGACATCTTAAGTAAGATTTCATTCCCTTCAACCCACAGTGCCTATTAAAATAAATGTCATCTGCCCAAGCTAACACACCGATTGGACTGAATTATCGATTATTCTATGGAAGGTCTCACCGAGAAGCGTTTTAGAATCGTGCAATATTCAAATACATTTCTCTAGCCAGCACCCTGCTATTTTATCTCTGCTCCAGTTTTCCTCTGAACTGCAAACAGAACATGGTTTTATCTACACCGTTCTCTCCTAAGCCAGGGACCACAAGTCGAGGGAATCTGATGGTTGCAAAGGAAGCCAGGCAGGCTTAGGGGCTCTGTGTGCAAAGTAATTTTCCAATGGAAATTGGATGCGGTTACATGATGAGCTTGCCTTCCCCTCCGTGAAGCCTAGAATTTAGGCTTCCAAATCCTTAGCTCTCGAGCAATGCAAAGACGTTCCCAGTGCCCTCCCTGGTCTGCTTGTAATGATGTTTCTGATTCCAATAATACTCTATGTTGGGGTAAGGAAAGGGGTGCAAAAGGAGGGAGGGATCCAATGTCAACTCAACTCCTAGCGCCAGGGTCACTAGGTTGAGATACCGGGCCCATACTCAAGTGAATTCACACCAAACAGGTTCTAAGCATTCCTGTACCGGAAATGACACAGTCTCCCCCATCAACAGGAAACACAGGTAATTGAGCTGAAAACCCACGACAGTGTTGAATCAGGTGCCTGTCCGAGTTCACTCTGGTCCCTTCTTGTCTTCTACTCCAGACTCCTCACCTTGGCCGTGAATTACAAGAGAACATTTTCTGTCAGCACTCTTCTTACCCTTTCAGAACCCAGAGCCCAGTGTCTTAACATCATCAGCAATGAACTTCTGGAATACCCTCGTAGTTTGTTTGTCTGATTGACATGGGCTCTGGGAATCAGACCTAGGTCATCATGTTTGTGCAGCAAGCACTTGGCTGAATAAACCATTCTCTTAGCCACGACCCATTATATTTCTATGTATTAGGGCTGACCTCAAGTTACAGAAGAATAAGCAGGCGACAAAGACCTCAAGCTCCGAGGCACAAAACCATCGCCTCCAACATCAAGAGCAGGACCTGGAAGGGACGATCTCCATTTAAGGCCAAGAAAATTCACAAGTTACATATGGGGAAAATGTCTTATTTCTATACATGGTTAAAAGAAAAAAAACTGCCTTAAATTTTAAAATATTATTCTCATTAGCATTTGCTACATCATGATGGTGACGTCTGGGTTCTTAACCACTGCTGATGTCACACGAATGTCTTTCCTTTATAATTAGAATAATTCCCACTGAGAAGAGGGGAGCTGTACGGAAAGGCAGAAAGGCCTTTGTGAGCTTAGCTCTGACTTTCCAACTCATAAAACCATACCTGGCACTTAGGGATTCTGAAAAGACATCTTGTCAAATGTGTGTCCTGACTTGAAGTTGGCTGTTATTGGCTGTCCGTGCACACTCTGGTTATTATTGTACAACCACACCACGGTCATAATTTTCCTCAGTTAAAGACTGAAATGTTATGACCATAGCTAGACTCTTATTTTTAAAGTGCACTTGCTTAGATTGGTGCTTTTTATGATACAGTAGGCCTGAAAGGGATCTTCGAAGAGCAGGAAGCTTTCTTCAGGGTCTCTCTGTGAGTTGTTGTTCTTGCCATCAACTGGATAGCTAAAGAGCCCTCAGGCATGATAAATACGTCCTGGTTGAGAAGTGGCTAAGATCCATAATCTAATTTATTCATCTGAGTGCTAACTGGGGTCTTTCTTATGTTGTTTTATACCAATCCAGTTAGGGAGGGTATGTTAAGCACACGCATCCCCCTACAGCCGCACAGACCCCCACCTTTAGAAGGGCCCTAAGCTGCCTCAAAATCTTCTCCTGACATTTTTAATTATCTTCTCTTTGGATGTGTGTCGTGTAAATGAAACTCAATGAGACTGTGCCCATCAGAGGGGAGCACAAGTATACCCTCCATGAATCACCCCACCCCCGTTCACATGTACTGGGCTCTCCCACTAGCGCAGAATCCAAATGGGTCCAGAGTATGGGTCCAGACTCCTGGTAACACAAAGTATATTGTATCTAAAATCAAGAAAGTGGAGATCATGGCAAGGAAGGAGCTGAGAGGATAGCTTCATCTGTGGAATCCTTGTCACATAAGCATGAAGACTTGGGTTGAATCCACAAGCCTTTTAAAAAATGTCGTACGTGTTACACAGTTATATGCCAAGTACTAGGGAGCCAGAGGAGGACAGAATCCTGAAGCTCACTGACAAACCAACCTAGCCTAATTAACAAATTCAGACCAATTAGAGACTCTGTCTCAGAAAACAAGGTAGACAACTCCTAAAGGACAACGATTGTTGACCCCTGACTTCTGCACACACATGTGCCCTCTGCACTCAAACACCACACCATGCACGTGCGGAAATATGGACACACATGCACACTATTTTGTTCCTAATGTGTAAAGAAAGCAGTAGCATTCTAAGGCATAGGATGGCGAGGAAACCTGCTATATCGTTTCCTGAGTCTATACCATGTGTCAGTCTGAAACTTACGCTAACCATGATGACACAGAAGAAAAGAACAGGGCAACCAGCTCTTCTTCCTGACAGCCTTTCTTTCTCAGTCCTAAGCTACAGATGTAACAAGTGTGGCTTTTCAGGATAGTGTGTGCCCATTGTCAGGTAATAGAAAACGCTTTGGAGTCGGTTGTATGCAAAATTGTCACATTAGTGTCCTTTAGAAACACAACTGTCATTTGGCAACTGAAGTTGTTTTCTTTAGGAAACAGAGAAAGAGAGCATACAGATATGTGGTCAGCAGGACTCTTAGGGGGAACTTCACTGTGTGCGGTCAGAAAGGCTCTCAAGGGGATCCTCATCATACATGGTCAGCAGGACTCTTAGCTAAAGATATTAGAGCTGTGAAAGGCTCTGGTCAGCTGATGATAGGGAGGTTCTAAGGAATTGGAGCAAAACCTGAGGTTTGCTCTAAATGGAATCTCATCAGAAAATGGAAGCAACTTCCTAAGTGACTATCTGACAAATCTCATCGATAAGCACAATGGAGTGACACAAAGATTTAAAAAAAAAAGCTGGAAGCCAAGTGTGTTGACACAAGTTTGTAAGTCTGACGTTCAAGAGGTAAAGCAGGAGCATGGTAAGTTCAAGACTGGACTAGGCTATGTAGTAAGTTCCTGGCCAGCCTGTGCTACATGCTGAGACCCTGTGAGGAAGAAAGAGAGGGAGAAAGGAAAGAAGGGAGAGATGAAGAAGTACATAATTGATAATGGCATAGCAATTCATTCATGGAGTAAGCAGATAGATAGATAGATAGATAGATAGATAGATAGATAGATAGATAGATAGATAGATAGATAGATAGATACATACATACATAGATAGATAGATAATATGAACTATGGATATGCACATATATGAACTATTGAACATAAGTTATGTCATTTTGGTGGTTCTATGTAGGAGCTAAAAGTACACAGAGATTTGCATCAAAGTTGTGTTGCACAGTATCAAGATGAACGCTGAACAGTAATACCATTCATCGAAATCTGTTTAAGTTCTGCCATTGGAACAAATTGGCTCAGCAGTTTCCTTTGCATTACATGGCTTCTCTTTCCTGAAGCCTCTTTTGAGCCTTGACAGTTCCCTAAAGAGAAATCCTAACGTTCACCATCTTTTGTCCTTCAGAGATCAATGGATGCGGTAAGGCCATCCTATAACTCTCAAAGACCTCGTGGGTCTTTTACTAGTGAACACTTTGGTGAGATAGGGAGTGTCAAGGTCACTAGGTGTAGAGTCACCATGGAAACACTTGGAGTGTGCCTATGGGGATGATTCTGGAAAGGCTTAATAAGGGAGTGAATACCCACTGTGAGGGTGGGCAACAGCTGAGTAGCATCGTCCATCTCTCTCTGCTTCCTGACTGAGGAGGCTGAGACCAGCTGCCTTACACTCCTGCTGCCATGGTTCACCACCATGAGAGAGAGAGAGAGAGCGCCCCAGAGCTGTGAACCCAAATAAATCCCTCTGCCTTTCCTTTGTCAGATGCTTGATCACAGTAACCAGGAAAGGAACTGATACAGAAAGCCTTGCCCCCCGTTACTCCCCAAGACACTAGTCTCTCTTTGCACGGAGTAGGTTAAGGAGTGCA